>NC_045552.1:59167438-59263834 GCF_009769535.1 Thamnophis elegans
GTTTTCCCAGGGCGGAGGGGCAATGCGTATGGAAGAAATAGTAAATTACTGTCGTATTTTCCCCAGTGTAGTTCATCCAGTGGAAGCCCAGAGCAGTTGATATCCCTACCAGGAGCTTTTAAACAGGAATTCGCCAGTTGTTCTGCCTCTACCTCTATTTCCAATGCTAGGACAAAAACCCCGAGATGTTAGAAGGAAGACAAAATTAAAATCCCTTTAACAGCTGCAGGGTGTATTTCTTTTATCGCATCAAAAAGAAAAAGGGAAGGGAAGAAACCAAAACACAAGGGATAAGGGGAAGAAAGCCTCTAAGATCAGAGGCAGCCTCCATTATAGACCTCCTTAAACTTCAAAATATGGATATTTTTTTCTTCTGAAAACAATAAGTAAGCCTCGGTAAGCCTTACAGAGTTATCATATCGTTTAATTTATAAGCTTCATCCATTTGGACCGGTGCCCGTTTAGCTTAGAACAGCGCCAATCTTGATTAAAAACCCTGGGATTCGGTCAAGCTTGATTTTAGGTAAACTATATCGCATTAATTGTCTTTTTATTTCTTTTTAAACTGGAAATTGGCTAATGTCATTTTCATTTTTTTTTTTATAAACAGCACAGGTCCTCCACAATATTCAGATTAGCAGAGTTGGAAGCAGAGGTGGTATTCAGCAGGTTCTGGCCAGTTCTGGAGAGCTAGTAGCAGAAGTTTTGAGTAGTTTGGAGAACTGGTAAATACCACCTCTGGCTGGCCCCGCCCCCATCTATTCTCTGCCTCCCCAGTCCCAGGTGATCAGGAGGAAATGGGGATTTTGCAGTATCCTTCCCCTGCCAGGCCCACAAAGCCATGTCATGCCCACCAAGCCACGCCCACAGAACCAGTAGTAAAAAAAAATTGAATCCCACCACTGGTTGGAAGGGACCTTGTAGGTCATCTAGTCCAACCCCCTGCCCAAGCAGGACACCCTACACAATTCCTGACCAATGGCAGTCCAGTCTCTTCTTGAAATAGACTTTGTATGAAGGAATAAACTTCAGGGGCAAACTTAAGTCAAGTCCTACTAACGTTAACAGTTTAACTGTAAATGTCACAAAAAAACATCAGTACACCTAACCATGTAAACACCATTTTATGTCATTATCTCTGCAGAATAATATTTCATTCTAACTAGATAATTGAGAGGAGAATCACTCGTAGCTACATTCCCTTATATAATCCTATAATTTCAAAAATTGATATATCAGTGATTCAATCTGCTGGGACATCTGGGGGAAAAGGTTTTGCATCCACGTGCCAAGTTTTTTTAACAGCTGAGTCCAAATCTAGTCTTAAAGGTTACCTTGGTGGCAGTCAATAATTCACTTTATTTTTTTTTAGAAAAAAAAATAAATCTAAGTCTTAAAAGTATTTTATTCCACATTATAATTACTGTAGTTCAAAATTAGAAAGTAACCTGGGCAACATTTGGGTGGTCTACAAAGACTATTGAAAGAATTTGATGATCTCAACCAGGGTAGAGAGATTTTGCATAGAATAGATTCCCACGGAGACCCAAAGGCATTTTTTCAAGGGGAAATCGGATTTCCTTTGTTTTTCCTTGAAAACATTTGACTTCTCATCCAAGAAGCTTCTTCAGAACCTCTTCATCCATGACCTGGGTGACTGAGAATCTTCAGAACCTCTTCATCCATGACCTGGATGACTGAGAATCCTCAGAACCTCTTCATCCATGACCTGGATGACTTAGAATCTTCAGAACCTCTTCATCCATGACCTGGATGACTGAGAATCTTCAGAACCTCTTCATCCATGACCTGGATGACTGAGAATCTTCAGAACCTCTTCATCCATGACCTGGATGACTGAGAATCTTCAGAACGTCTTCATCCATGACTTGGGTGACTGAGAATCTTCAGAACCTCTTCATCCATGACCTGGATGACTGAGAATCTCCATAGACCATCTCACAGAGTTTCTCTGAAATTCATGGCTTGAGGTGGGATGAGAAGGACTGAGAATTCAGTATCCGCTGATGATTTTCTTACTAGCTTCATCATCTTCTTTGCTTGCTTCTTCTTCTAAGCTTCCATATTGGAAACTGACTTCATTTCCCTTCTGATTCCAGGAATTGCTCCATATCTCTGATGAGGACCTCACAGTCTCTTAAATTTCTTGCCTTTTTTTTCTCCTTCTCCTTTCCCACTATTAGATTCATGAGAGCTTTCTTCTGCATCCGTGTGATGCATTCCAACAACATGGAATAAGACTTTTATCCAGAAGTCTTAAGGCAAGTTACAAGACCTCATGCAGTCTGCTTGTTTCTCTAAGCCTCAGTTAGAATTAACTGCAGCCCAAGGCAAGGAAATCATCCAGGATTCTTTGAAAAAGAGTAGAAAAGGATCCCACCTCTTCATCAGATCCCCTAAAGCAGGAGAAAAGGGAAAGGGGCATCCATCAAAAATTAGATCTTCCTTTCGATGCCAGAAACAGAAAACTCAGAATTCACTACAGCCTCCAACTCAAAGCCAGGAAATGATCTGGGATCAATGGGAAAATATCCCATTTCTTCTTCAGATGTCCCCCCCACACACAAAAGGGAAAGGGGATCCATCAAAATTAGATCTTTCTTTCCGTGCCAGAAACGGAAAGCTTTTAAAAGCCCCCAAACCGGGCTCTATTTGAAAAGGGGGAAAGTTGCCCACCCTGAAATCTATTCCGACTTCTGTTGAAAATTCCCGTTCATCTTCTTGAAAGCCTCATTGGGAAGACTGGCCAAGGTTACACGTTTGAATTATTGCCCTGTTAAAGCAAATGGATTTCACCCCCCCTCCCCCTTGAGTGAATGGCATTTTCTATCAATGGTGGGAGTGTAAATCAGTCATGGCAATATAGCACCAGCTTTGAACATCTGCCAATAAAAATCCCGAGGAGGAGGAGGAGTCAACAATGGAGGTTCCTCCTCTTTGCTAGCCATGTCACAGTAAAGGTGAATGCCCCAAGTTTTCTAGCGTGCACAAAGTTGGTCTGTGGACCATGTCAATTAAACAAGGACCCCATTGCAAAAGAAATAATTGGTAGATTAAGGAATGACATCAAAGTACTTGGCCAAGTTGGACAACTGCCAGAGTTGGACACGCTACGTTCTTAGACAGGCTAAGAAATGAGAAAATTATGGCGACCTCCAACATCTGAGGGAATGCCGGATGGTTTTAAAGGGTGGCTTTTTTGGATACACTATTAACCCAGAACTACTTGAGAATGCTAATGATCTACTTATATTTAAAACTAGCTGGATGTGATAAATCAACACTTGTAGCTGGAAAATTAATGAGTAGTTACAATCAGCCTCTCCTCTCCCCTTTTCTCCCTCAGGCTTGCCCCACAAAGGCCTCTCCATCTTATCCCCTTCTCTCCCTCAGTCTAACTCCTTAGCATCAGAGCGTTTTTCAGGTGGGGAGGGGGAGTAGAATGCCTAATTTCCCAGCCCGCAGGCCAGATAAGTCACATGCCGGCCACACCCATGCCCAAGTGGCAGTTGGAACAGAGATCTTTTCAGGTGGGGAGGGGGAGTAAAATGTCTAACTCCTTAGCATCGGAGCATGTTAATAATAATATAAGAAATACTAATGATCTGATGGCCATTTCAAAAACTCCTTTCTTGGTGACTACCTAGAAGCCAAGAGGAACATGCGTGCCAAATTTCAGGTTTGTAGGCTTTACAGTTCTGGAGATTTTGTGATGATGCATGAGTGGTCTTTCGCTTTTATATATATAGATTGAGAGTTTTGCTGCATTCACGTGTTGAAAGAAAGATGAAGTCATTGAGGTTATAAACAAGGTGGGGTGACTGATGGTTAGATGGGAACCAGCTAGTGACATCCACGGCAAGTGTCAAAACAAACAAGGCCATAGTTGTGGCATCACAACAGAAGGTGAAAACTGCCACCTTGCCTGCTTTGACATCTCGCTTCCATGGACGCTGCTGGTAGAAGCAACCTATCATGGCTTGTTCTTCAAAGCATAGCTTAGCCTGATGAACACATCTAGGCATTGATTTGACAATGGCTTTTCTTGCAAGCACACACCCCGGGACATGTTTCTGACTTCTGCTGTAACACACACGCAAACTTTTTCTCCTCTCAATGAACCTCTTTATCATAGCATATTCGATTTCAGAATCCGTGTCAGAGCCCAGCGGTGCCTGATTTTGAAAATAGTCTGGTGCAGAATCATATCTTTCTCAAAAAAAATAAAAAAAGCCAAGGTCATGTCCAACCAGTGGCATGTTCCAGATTCCGCAAGCTTCCACAAGCCTCCGTGATGCTCCAGCTGCGTCACGCAGGTGCCATATGTGCCATGCACATGCACAGGTAAGGACTTCAGCGGGCGGGTGGGCCCTCTGGAGCACTGTATTGGAATGGTATCCAGTGCTCCGGGCAGGCTCTCATACGCCCGTACTGGGGCGTACTGCCTGCAACCCACCACTGTGTCCAACAAGCTAGCAATGTGATGTTTCAGGAGAAGTTGTAATCAACTAAGATTGTTCTCCAAGCGTTTGACTCAACCAGACCCTGGTTAGCTCAATCCTTGGAAAATGCTGTTCACTTTGGACTGACTCTGGAATGAGAGCTTATAGTGTTAGACCAGGGTTCTACACCCTTGGTAATTTGAAGATGTGTGAAATCCACCCACCTTGAAGCTGTCAAAGTTGAGGAAACACTGAGTTAGACCCAATGGGAATACCCTCACCCATTTTTAAGTCTGAAGATGTAGGAAAATAAGTTCAGACCAATGAAAATTAAAAAAAAAAACTGTTCTGTTTCTCCTCCAGGGATCTAGGGATTTCTCTGGCTCTGTGTAAAACTTGTGCACCTGTTTTCCATAACTTTCCCCAAACAAACCATAACATCATTCCAGGCTCAATTTGCATCCTTCATTTACCTGTTTAGATATGTTAGCTAAGCAATGTCAAACATGTGTATCCGCTGTAGAAGTCACCTTTTTCTGATTCAGAGTCCTTCAGATGTGCTGGATTGCAACTCTTCCAATTTTCAGATAATTTGGGTTCCTGGAAAGATCTTGTTGCACCCCTGCAAAAGGACGTCAACCAAAGTCAATCTTTATTGTCTTACTGTCAAGTATTAAGGATCAGGACCACATGTTAAGTTCCAGCTCAGATTTATTGCTCGTGCCTATACACAAGAATCTGGTCAACTAACAGTCAGCACTAAATTGGTGCTAGTTAAGAGTCAACGGAATTCAAGGGGGCTTAGACCATTTGTGGGAACATAATGATTCCAGGCTTATTGCTCTCTTGACCCCCACCTCCAGCCTCTGCCTGCTCTTCCCCTACACCTGCCACTTAAAATTAAATTATACTTGACTATTGGGAGACCTGAACACACATTCCCACCCCACCTGGTGATTTAGCTTGCGTTCATTCAAAATAGCCCCTTATGTGGGTAGGGACCGAATATTCATTGCATAATCTCTGAAATTCCACAATGTGTCTTTGGAACAAGCATGTTATTCCTTGTACAGTTTTAAGTATAAGTTAAGATGTTTTTTTTTTTGTACAGATTAAGATGCAGTTACTGTTAACCTGTCCAGCAATTACTGAAATGTTGTATAGTTCTGGAATTTTCAGTTCCACTTCATTCTTTTTTTTTAAATAATTGTGTTATTTTTATGTAAAGGGGGGAAAAATGTATCCTGCTTGTTTACTTTGTACTTTGAATGTGTTGCACAATTATGCATTTCTGTTTACATTTTCTTTTCTATTTTTTTAAAAAGAATAATACTTTCTGTACAAACATTTTCAATGTTGTTTGTTGTTTTCAAAAACAATTGTCTCTGTATAAAATAATATTGGTTGAACTGGTACATTTGTGTCTCTCATAGAGGGATTAATTATACTGCCGGCGCATTGAATTATTTAAAAAAAAAAGGAAAATAAAATTTTTATGAAATGTTGAACTGGGCTCTCTTTTTATCCTAGATTTAAAACCACCCTGGGCATTCTGGTGGTCACTATACAAGTATTCCTTGTTGAGTAACTGCCTCATTTAGTGGCCATGCATAGTTGTGACTGTGATGAAAAAGGAACTCTGTGCATTTGCAACTTTCACAGATCTGGAAAGTAAAGAAAAGGGAAGCGAGATCGTAAGCACAATCACAGTTTCACTTAGCACTGATGATACTACCCAGTTCGCTTAGCACCAGATGTCACCAAACAAGGTAACATCTGCAAGAAAACAACCAGACTCAGAGAGCCCCAGTGACCCCTCTCATTTCAACCCTGAACTACAAATATTATACTTTATTGGTACAGTTTCATTTAATGGCTGAATTACCAATTGTGGTTGCTGTAAGAGAACAATGATCAGATCCACCATCTTCGGCTTGGCATCATGCCATTAAAGGACTAGGGGAGAGGAACAGGGGACAAATCGGCTATAAACCGGTATGTATGTATTGTGGGAATTCGGGAGGGGGAATGACAGCTGAGGAAGAGCAGATCAACATGGAGCCCGTTTGTGTCAGGCATCTTCAAGGCCACTTACCCTGAGCGTGGAAATTTACCAGCCGAAACACCTCTGCGTTCCCAAAACATCTCAGTAGCATTGCACTGGCTGAGTTTGGGCTGGTCATGGGAGTGGGGACGGGGACGGAGGAAGTCATTTTGTCTTTTTGGGGTGGAAAAACTCAGATTCTGGCTGACTTTACTGCAACCAGCATCTTTCAGTAAAAGTACCTTTCCCTTCAACCAAATGGAGTTGAGGGTTTCTCTTTCCTAAGGGATCGGACTGGGACAGGACTGACAACAACCTGTACTTGCACTGCAATTTCCATCTTCTCCACTCTGGAAAGGAGGAGAGAGATTCAAATGCCTTTGCCAGAATTAACCCTGTGTTGCCACTCACAGTCTCACAGGAGTTCTCCTAGGAGGCAAATTGAATTCTTGCCCATCGACTTCAATGCCACAGACTTCTAAAACCTGGCTAGTTTTGATTTTTAAGCAAATCTCTCTGGGCTAAGGGGTTTCTCACCTTCCCTGCCCACGGTGCACACCTTCGAACCTGCAGAGAACCTCGGCTGTCCTTTTCCCCAGCCTGTTGGCTCTCCCTGGCATTTACAATGGAGAGGAGGCGTTGCACCCTCGTGCTGGGGATGTTGCATTATCTGCCTGTCAAGGCAGAACTCAATAAAATGGCTCTTACTGAGCTTCAACCCATTAATTTTACAGTAATCGCCCCGTGTGTGCTTGATGGGCTGACAGAGAATTATCTGCAATGGGAAGTTGCTTGCCAACAAACACTGTAAAGCAACGGATGCAAATCGATGGGAGGAGAATGCTTACAACACCCTGGGATAGACCAACTGACTGTTGCTAAGGGAATTTCAGGTCTGTCCTTGCCAACGGCACCTGTTGTTCTTAATCTGCAGCAAAGTGGGAAAGTGGACCTCTTCTTCAAACTCTTCTAGAAGAGTTTGTTGGGGGCTGTTTTTTTAAGGGCCAACATTTCCTTAGTTCTGGACCTCAGTGTTGAAGCAAACTTGAGGTTAAATGCAGCACTGCAGGCTACTTCAGCTGACTTCTAGTTCTGCAGTTCGGCTGTTCAAATCTCACCGGCTCAGGGTTGACTCAGCCTTCCATCCTTCCGAGGTGGGTAAAATGAGGACCCGGATTGTTGTTGGGGGCGATATGCTGACTCTGTAAACCGCTTAGAGAGGGCTGAAAGCCCTATGAAGCGGTATATAAGTCTAGCTGCTATTGCTATTTGAGCAAGGGGTTGGACTAGAAGACCTCCAAGGTCCCTTCCAACTCTTGTTATTCTGCTCTTCCATTTCCAGCTTCCATTAATAGCTTTAGCTACCTCAATCTAGAATCTTCTCAGTCTGGGAAATTGGCTGCAATCATCTTTGCCACGTTCTAACATCAATCCCAGACAAACAACAAAAACCACGGAAAACTGTCCATCTGAGGTGCCATTAGCCTGTGTTCTTCAGTGAGTTACATCAGCTGGAATAAGACCTTCCCTTGTTATCCCCCCTCTGCTTTTAATGGTTGCCTCTGTGTTGGTTAACCTAATCATTTTCTCTGAATGCATGTTAATAAAAGCTAGGGAGAGCAGGAGCTGGCTTCCGATTTTTAATTCCTATTTATTTATTTGTTTTGGAAGTGCATAAATGAAGGAGCTGGAAAAAAAAGAGGCTTAACACAGCCCAGGGTAAGGACTCGGCTGCTAAATAATTCCTGGAATGAATTGTCAGAAAGCTTTTATTTACCGATCCTGCGCATTTCATTTCTCCCTGGCACCAGGCCAGGCTCCCTGACAGTCAAGATTTATTGATTTAATTGGCTGGTGTAACCATGCAATAAAATCATCTCCAAGATAAATTTTCATGGCACTCTTGTAGCATCGAAGTAATTTTTCAAGTGCTATGGCTATATTTCTCCGAGTTACAGGTGCGAAATTTGCTTAAAGCTGAAATGCCCCATTTTTTTGGTCTTACAACCCATCACTTTGGGTCTCCATTGTGGCACAGCACCATTGTTATTGTTATTATTATGATTATGATTATCGTCCTCATTTTATTTACTTTGCATTAACACACGACCCGGCGTAGGTCTTTTGAAGAACATGTATGGTTCTGTTTTAATTGGTTCATATATTCCATGCCCAGGAGAACAAGGAGGCATTCGTTTAATTTGAAATTTAATTTAATTGAAAAGGAAACATTCGTTTAATTCAGAGGTGGCTTGGGGGTTATTTACAATGTTCTCTAGAATCGTTTCTCTCCAGCTGCGAGATACTTTCAAATCCAGAGTCTCTGGATTTGCCCAAGATGAGTGTCACATTGTAATGTGATAGATGATGGCATCTTCAGATCTTTTTTTTTTTTAATGTACACTGGTGGGAAGCTCATTAAAGTTCACAACAACCACAACATGAAGGGTGTGGGGGGGAAGGAATCTTCGGATTAACTCCCAAATTAATGTTAAATGCTTTCTTTAGAGATCAGCGATAGCGATAGCTTCTGGTTGTTTTTTAAACAACAGACAATCTTGATTCATGGTAGATTATTTACTCAGTAGGGTTTTTCCTTTGTTTTTTTCCTTTCCCTACAGCTTTGATCATCACTGATGTTCTTCTTTCTTCTAGCTAATCCACTTGGCCCTTTTGTGTTATCATCTGAAATACAAACATACAGAAACTGTGACTGTTCATCAGTGGGGCAGTTTGCCTCCAGAAGGTGTGAGTCAGTGGTGGGGTTCAAAATTTTTACTACTGCTTCTGTGGGCGTGGTGTGGCAGGGGAAGGATACTGCAAAATCTCCATTCCCTCCTGGTCAGCTGGGGCTCAGGAGGCAGAGAATAGATGTGGGCGGGGCCAGCCACAGGTGGCATTTGCCAGTTCTCCCAACTACTCAAAATTTCCGCTATCGATTCTCCAGAACTGGTCAGAACTGGCTGAATCCCACCTCTGGGATGGGTGCTCCATCACTGGAGGTTTTTAATCAGAGACTGGATGGACATGAAATGGTATAGGGCAGGGGTGTCAAACTCAAGGCTCGTGAGCCGGATTCAGACCATGGGGTGCTTTGATCTGGTTCATGGGGCCACCCCAGAAACAGCGAAGGACCAGCCTGCATTGTCTCGGGAGGGCTGCGTGTGGCCCTTGTGAGCTTGGTTTTTGCTGGCGGGGGGTTGCAGGAGGCCATCGCAGCCGAAAATGGAGCTCAGGAGCCCGTTTTCACTGGCGGAGTGCTCAGGCCACCACAGGCGCCCCCCAACACGAGTGATATCAAGCTAGCCACACCCATCCTGGCCACACCCACCCTGCTCCCCCGAGGGCAAACAGAATCCTGATCCGGCCCTCAATGAAATCGAGTTCCACACCCCTGGCATTGGGCTTTGGTTCTCAACCTGTGGTCTGCAGATCCCGGGTGGGCCACCATGTCATCCACAAAACCTTGAAGAAATGTTATTATTTAAATGTTGAGTTAAATGTCGGGTGGTCCATGTGGCCACAAAAGATATTTAAAGATATCTGTGGTGGAGGAAAGGTTGAGAACCACTGGTATAGGGTCTCCTGCTCGAGCAGGGGGCTGGACTAGAAGACCTCCAGGATCCCTTCCAACTCGGTTATTCCTCAAGAAAGCCCAACTATTTGATCGCCAAAAGTCAAATTTGAGGGCACAATATAAAAAATATATATATTTCAGCTGTCGTGCATTGTTCCCTACAAATGAATAGAATAGAGCTGGAAGGGACCTTGGAGGTCTTCTAGTCTAACCCCCTGCTCAAGCGGGAGACCTGTACCATTCCAGACAAGTGGCTGTCCAGTCTCTTCTTAAAAACCTCCAGTGATGGAACACCCACAACTTCTGGTGGCAAGTCGTTCCACTGATTAATTGTTCTCACTGTCAGAACTTTTCTCCTTAATTCCAGTTTGCTTCTCTCTTTGATTAGTTTCCACCCATTGCTTCTTGTCTTGCCTTCCGGTGGCTTTGGGAAATAAGTTGACCCATCTCTTCCTGAGAGCTGAGGTGGCACAATGGTTAGAGTGCAGTACTGCAGGCTACTTCAGCTGACTGCTAACTGCAGTTTGGCTGTTCACATCTCACCGGCTCAAGGTTGACTCAGCCTTCCATCCTTCCGAGGTGGGTAAAATGAGGACCCGGATTGTTGTTGGGGGCGATATGCTGACTCTGTAAACCGCTTAGAGAGGGCTGGAAGCCCTACGAAGCGGTATATAAGTCTAACTGCTATTGCTATTGCTATTGCTATTCTTCCTGAGTTCTGGAAACACCCAGCTCTGTTCTGTTTATTGGATCTTATCTTGAGCTTAGGTTAAACAGCTGATCTCTTTATCTCTGATCGGTTGGCAGAAGTTATCTAAGGTCTCACAGAAAGAGATTCCCTTTTTGGCTTTCCGTAATCTTCTGTCTTAGGATGCCAAAGGCTGACCTGAAGGCCTGAAGACCTTCTCCCAAGAATGCATCTTTCACAAAATGAATGCCAAAACATCAGAAACCAGAGTTTTAAGACTCGCCGTCAATGAAACAGATTAAAACCTCCATCGTGTTCCAAATCAATTGTGAAGAGGAGAAAAGGGGGAAACACCCTTTCATTTACAGCCGTGCTGTTAAGTCTGGGAAGGAAGGAAAAATTAGGCTGCGAGTGCAAACTAAGCCTCATTAAGGAATCTCACTGCTGAGCAGAGATAAAGTAAATTATTTGCCTTATCTTCTGAAGAGATACTTCAATGAAAGAATTATCTGACAGTTTTAGGCAATGTTGCTTTTGCCCTCTTCTTCCTTTTGTTCAGCCTGTACATTATACAGCATTGCCAGTCATCCTTTGAGTAATATAAAGTAGGAAATTTGATTATATTTTAATTACTGTGAATTTAAACTATTTTTTACTCTCAGGTTGAAAATCTATTTATATTGTGCTTGATGAAGCAAAAATGAAGTCTCTTGGGAGAAGGATTTAACACCTGACATTTTGTTGTTTTTGGGGGGGGAGGTAGAGTTACAGGACACGGATCTAATGCTATTATGGAGACCCCTAAAAGAATATCTAAAATAAGTTGTTTAGCAGAGTGATGACATTGGGGGGGGGGACTGTCCTTGTATCTAGTTAGCAATAGCAATAGCAATAGATAGACTTATATTCCGCTTCATAGGGCTTTCAGCCCTCTCTAAGCAGTTTACAGAGTCAGCATATCGCCCCCAACAACAATCCAGGTCCTCATTTTACCCACCTCGGAAGGAAGGAAGGCTGAGTCAACCCTGAGCCGGTGAGATTTGAACAGCCGAACTGCTGAACTGCAGTCAGCTGAAGTGGCCTGCAGTGCTGCATTTAACCACTGCGCCACCTCGGCTCTAGTTGTTGTAGTGCGCAATGCTCTATCTATACCATTGTTTTGAGGATATGAGTTGAAACAATTTATGTCCAGGATGTGAGGCGGGGGTGAAATTCAGCAGGTTCTGACAGGTTCTGGAGAACCGGCAGCGGAACGTTTGAGTAGTTTGGAGAACCAGCAAATATCACCTCTGGCTGGCCCCAGAATGCGGAGGGAATGGGGATTTCGCAGTATCCTTCCCCTGCCACGCCCACCAAGCCACGCCCAATATAAAATATTTGAATTTCACCACTGATGTGAGGGGTCTGTAAATATTTTCACGGCCCTCTTTTTGACTCATGCAGTATACAGGTCCTCAAGGGAAGGCAGGTTGGTAGCCATTGTTTTTTTCTGCAGTTCTAATTATCCGTTGAAGTCCGTGTCTGTCTTGTTGGGTTGCAGAGCCAATCCAGACAGTTACGGAGGTGCAAATGACAGACTGAATCATTCCTTTGTGGAACAGAATCAGCAGCTCCTTGGACAATTTGAGCTTTCTGAGTTGGCACAATATTATGGTGAAGCATATGGTGAGCGCATCAAAGAAACTTTTCCAAGAACTCCTATCAAAGCGAAGCAGCATCAGAACTGGTTAGTATCTGGACCGAAGACCTCAGGAAACCCTTGGAAGGTAGGGTAGTGTAATGGAATGTGCGAATGAACCTTGGGGCATATGAGGAAAAGACGCCACCTAGGAAACAATTGGAGAAGAAAGGCAGGAAGCCTTCGTGGCTTAATGGTCAGAAGAAGAAACTTAGAAAGGACCCGCCCTAATTGATCAGATGGTCAAAAGTGATGGTGGGAATTTTATACCTTTATACTTGCAAGATTGTTGTCAGCCAAGGCAAGCCATAGGACATAAAAGAGCCAAGGTGGCGCAGTGGTTAAAGTGCTGTACTGCAGCCACTTCAGCTGACTGTTATCTGCAGTTCGGCGGTTCAAATCTCACCGGCTCAGGGTTGACTCAGCCTTCCATCCTTCCGAGGTGGGTGAAATGAGGACCCAGACTGTGGGGGCGATATGCTGACTCTGTAAACCGCTTAGAGAGGGCTGAAAGCCCTATGAAGCGGTATATAAGTCTAACTGCTATTGCTATTGCTAAATAACAAAGTTGAAAGGGACCTTGGAGGTCAGCTAGTCCAACCCCCTGCTTGAGCAGGAGATTCTATACCATGTCAGACAAATAGCTGCTCAGTCTCTTCTTGAAAGCACCCACAACCCTGAAAGCAACCCGACCCTCTGGTTGATTCTCCTCAACCATGAGGAAATTTCTCCTTCGTTCTAAGTTGCTTCTCTTCTTGATGAGTTTCCATCCCTTGCTTCTTGTCCTGCCCTCGGGGGCTTTGGAGAGTAATGCTGACACACAAACCCCCTTTTCTTCTTTGGGGCAGCCCCCTTATGCCCACTTCTCATAAAGCTGCAAGAATTTCAGTTGGAGAAAGAATGACTTTAGCTAGGGGATGACTATTAAAGAAGGCCTCTTGCATTCTCCCGAAAGGAGCTAGATGTCACCTTCTCATCTCACAGCAAGCCAGGATTCTAAAAATGGTCTTTTCCTGCCAACAACATCAAAACAATCTCAGAACACCATCTGTCGTTTGTTTATCTTTCTGCCTAAACCAGGACACTTGGCTTCTCTGTCCTCGGCAGATGAGAAACGGGGAAGCGAAGAAGACGCAGAGGGCTTCTGATTTTAGCTTTTAAAGAGGGGGACAAGTTAGAATTCTCAGTAGAGACGTATCACAGCAAAGAAAGCCTGACCAACTTGGGTGGTGGGAAACTGTTCTCCTGTTACTGTTGCTTCTTTTTGTTGTGGGTTGCGAAGTCATGTCTGACCCATTGTGACCCAATGGACAATGTTCCTCGTCCTCTACCATCCCCCAGAGTCCATTTAAGCTCACGCCGACTGCTTCGCCACCTCCTTCTCTGGCGTCCTCATCTCCTTTTGCCCTCAATCATTCCCAGCTGTTCTCCAGGGAGTCCTTCTTCCTTCTCATTAGGTGGCCAAAGTCTTTGAGTTTCCTCTTCAGGATCTGGCCTTCTAAAGAGCAGTCAGGGTTGATCTCCTCTAGGACGGACCTGTTGGATCTCCTCGCAGGCCAAGGGACCCGCAGGAGTCTTCTCCAGCACCAGAGTTCAAAGGCCTCCATTTTTTTGGTGCTCAGCCTTCCTTATGGTCCAACCTTCACAACCGTCCATTGCAACTGGGAAAACCAGAGCCTTGACTATACACACTTTTATAGGCAGGGTGATGTCTGAAGATGTGTGGGTTTCACCTCCCAGAATTCCCCAGCCAGTATGGGGATTTCTGGGAGTTGAAGTCCACACAACTTCAAGTTGTCAAGCTTGAGAAACATTGATCTAGGACAGGGGTCCTCAAACCTTTTGAACAGTGGGTCGTTTCACAGTCCCTCACACTGTTGGGGGGCTGGACCAGCTGGGTGGTGTAGGTACGTGGTCATGTGACTGGATGGGAGTGGCTAGGTGGTCATGTGACTGGGTGGGCATGGCCAATTTAGCAGTCCATTTTGCCTTTGTCCTTGTTATACTTGTTCAACCCGAAAGTCTGTTAAGACTTGGCTGTTCCGGCAGGCCTGGGGCTGTTGATCTTGATTGAACTTTAGCCCCTATTAAAATTGAGTGTGTGTTGTGTTTTTGTTTTTAAGCCTCTGTCTTGTATTTTTAAATCTTTTTAAAATATTTTTAAACTGCTTTTATGTAAGCCGCCCGGAGTCCTTTGGGATTGGGCGGCATACAAATCTATTAAAATTACAAATTACAAATAAGTCCCGCCAAACCCCTGATCAGTCTCCTTTCATCAAGATGATTGTCTCCAATTGTCTCAGGCCCTCCTTCCAGTCTTCTTCTCATTCTCACTGCCCTTTGCTAAGCCATCTCTAGTGGTCCTTTGAGTAGACCCCACTGAACCAAACCCAACCGCTTAAGCCGGTGTTCCAAGGCTACTCAACGCCCTGCCAGATCTTGTGGCTTATAATGGAATATGAATATGTTTCCCAAACCAGACTTCTGTTAGTTCCCCTCTCTCTGACTGCTGGCCCAAGCTGTTATTTTTAACCCCAAAACCATTGATAGTGACAATACAGCCACAGATAATGTTTCAACAGTGTTTTAAAATAAATATAAGGCTGTCATCAGAGATGAACCACTTGCAAAAAAATTTTTCCAGCTGAGCCAACCAGTATGTCAGCTGATGGAGAGCTCTGTTGCATTATTGATTAGTTTTTAAGTTCCTGTTACATATTAAATTAGTATCACTGAAGGCATGGGGGAACTGCCAGCCCAATTACCTCTAAAATTGCCTCCTTCCCTGCCTCTCTCTCTCTCTCTCTCTCTCTCTCTCTCTCTCTCTCTCTCTCTCTCTCTCTCTCTCTCTCTCTCTCTCTCTCCTGAAAATGTTCTCAGTTGTGTTGTTATGCAGAGGATAAAATGTACACGTGGTTTTTTAGATTTTTTTTAGGGGGGGTGCAGATCCTTCAACTGTGGCTGCTGGCTCAGCCTGCAAAAATCCAGATGGGGCCCAGAGGGCAGCAGAGCAGGACATACAAAATGCATCTGCACCCAGTTTGGACCATCATGTTATAACAAAGGTGTTGAGACTCAGGAAAGAGTGCAGAGAAGAGCAACAAAGATGACTAGAAGAGTGGGGGCTACAACACACAAAGAACAGTTACAGGAATTGGGGATATCCAGTCTAAGGAAAAGAAGGACTAGGAATGACATGATAGCGGTGTTCCAATATTTGTGGGGCTGCCACAAAGAAGATTTGGGGGTCAACCTGTTCTCCAAAGCACCAGAAGGCAGGACAGGAAGCAATGGGTGGAAACTAACCAAGGAGAGAAGCAACTTAGAATTAAGGAGAACTTTCCTGATTAACAATGAATGGGTTTCCCATCACGGGAGGCTCTTAACAAGAGACTGGACAGCCATTGGACTAACTGGCTGTCCAGTTTCCTACATCAATGTTCTCATCCTTGGCAACGTGGAGATGAGTGGACTTCAGCTCCCCAAAATCCCCTCACTGCCTGGGGAATTCTGGGAGGTGAAGTCCACACATCATCAAGTTGCCAAGGTTGAGAATCATTCTCCAGTCAGAGCAATTAACCGGTGGAATGGCTTAACTCCAGAAGATGTGGGGGCTCAAGCAGGAAACCCTCTACCATTCCAGACCAATATAAAGAACGGTTGCTGGAACTGGGCAGGTCTAGTTTAATGAAAAGAAGGACTAGAGATGGCGTGATAGCAATGTTCCAATATCCAAGGGGCTGCCACATTAAAGAGGGAGTCAACTTATTTTCCAAATCACCTCAAGGCAGAGCAAGAAGCAGTGGATAGAAACTAATGAAGGAGAGAAGCAACCGGGAACTGAGGAGAAATTTCCTGACACTTAGAAGAATTATTCAGTGGAAAACTTGCCTCAAGAAGATGTGAATGCTCCAACACTGGGGGGGATTTTAAGAAGAGTCTTGAAAGTCATTTGTCCAGAATTGTATAGGATCTCCTGCTTGAATGCTCTACGGTCTCCCATTTGAGCAAGGGGTTGGACTAGAAGATCTCCAAGGTCCCTTCCAACTCTGATATTCTGTTGATTCATTTTGGCAACTGGCAGTCCTGCCTACCTGGTCTGTTGTTGTGCAAATGCTTGGCATTCCTGCTCAGATGAGGAACGTGAAGTTGGGTTGCTATGGCAAAATGTGTCTTCTTTGCAACTGGTGATGGAACGACTGACTCACAGGTGATTAATATTAATGGCGGATCCCACACGATGCCTCCCTTCTGAAAGAAATTAGCCATCATCGGGATTCAAATTTCTGGGGAGCTGGAGGAGACTTTAATTGACATCCGGAGTTGAGTATCCATCCACCACAGTTATGTGCGAGGCAGAGAGCAAGCTTGCTAATCATCATAGCAGAAGAAAGAACATTCTTTCTATAAAGCACCAAAGAACCAGGCATCAGAAATCGTATCAGAAAGTAGCAATTAGGAGCTCTTTTTTTCTACACACCTGTACTTTTCAAAATAATAAGCATCTTTTGAAAAACCCTGAATGTGTAGAAGATCGATGATTTATGATGATCTAATGTGGAAAGGTAAAAAAAACACAAGACAAAGCTAGAATTTTATGACTTTGGGAGAATTAGAGAACTAGAATTTCCCTGTTTGCACGTTGGACCATCAAGATTCCATGAAGATTTATCCCAACCTTCTTCTGCATCCTAGAACAGAGAATGACTGAGTTGGAAGGGACCTCGGAGGTCTTCTAGTCCAACCCCATGCTCAAGCAGGAGACCCTACATCTTTGCAGGCAGATGATTGCCCAGTCTCTTTTTGAAAGTACTTAAAACCTATCTCTCCTCCCATCCATCCATCCATCCATCCATCTATCCTTCTACCCATCTATCCGCCCTGATGCATGGATGGCCATTGTGATGTTTTTCAGGTTTTTTTAGGCAATTCCATTTGACTTAAGGCCACATTTAGCTGAGTTCAGCAGACTTTCATTTAGAAAAAAGGACAATCTTCAGCATTTCCTGAAGAGTGACCTAGATTATTCATATGCCTCCCTTTACAATAAGTGGAGGTAATTGCAATATAATTAAATTGGAATTATTGTATGATTTCCAAATGAACCTTGCTAGCATTTTCATTAATTTTTCAATGTGGCCCCCTCTTTTTTCCTTTTGCCCCACTTAAGATTACGAGTAATGAATGAGTGTAATTGAATTGTAATTAAACAGGAATTAAAATATGATTTCCTAATGAACTACAGCTAAAGAGGTACCATCACAACGGCCATGGGCACGATGGGTCTCTACACGTTTGGTGACACTTATTGAAATGCTGGGTGCCAAAAGCTGCATCTTCGCAGGACAGTTACAGCCAGGAAAATCTACTTCCCGTACCTACGTCCCTTTCGTAGTCAAGATGTTCCTTTCCACCGCAGAATTCTGCAGTCACAAGACAAGGAGCTCAGTTGGTAGAACCGAAAGAAGGCTATCTAATCATTTATTTACTTATTTATCAAACGTGTACAAGGTAACACGTATAAGTATGAACATAAACATCAACAAAGGAAATAAGTACAAATAAATGGGGACAGTAGGACGGGGACTGAAGACACCCTGGTGCGCTTATGCACGCCCCCTTTACGGACCTCTTAGGAATGGGGTGAGGTCCACAGTGGACAGTTTGTGGTTGAAACTGTGTGTGTTTGAGGCTGTAACAATGGAGTCAGGTAGAGCATTCCAGGCGTTGACCACTCTGTTGCGGAAGTCGTACTTTCTGCAATCGAGTTTGGAGTGGTTAACCTTGAGTTTGTATCTCTTGTTTCCCCGTGTATTATTGTGGTTGAAGCTGAAGTAGTCATTGACAGGTAGGACATTATAGCAGACAATTTTGTGTACTACGCTTACGTCAGACCATAGGGGGGCGTAGTTCCAGATTGTCCGAGGCCAAAATTTTGAGCCTGGTGGCCTAAGGGATTCCGTTGTGAGCAGAGGAGTGGAGGACTCTTCTCGTGAAATACCTCTGGAGCCGCTCAATCGTATTAATGTCCGATATACAGTGTGGATTCCAGGTGGACGAGCTGTATTGGAGGATTGGTCTGGCAAAGGTTTTGTATGCCCTAGTTAGCAGTATAATGTTACCGGAGAAGAAGCTTTGCAAAATAAGGTTAACAACTCTTAATGCCTTTTTGGCAATGCTGTTAGGGTGGGCTCTGGGGCTTAAGCCGTTAGAGATAAGACAAGGATACCTAAGGAGGATTAGATATGGTGGTGTCCACTAGACCCATCTGCCTTGCAAAAGGGAGAAGACTGTCCACCCTTCTCAAATCAAAGTCCAGTTACCTTTTGGAAAAGCACTTCTGGGACAACCATCACCCGCATGACGGAGCATCTCCATAGACATGTTCATCCTTCTCCTGCCCATGTAGCAAAAGTCTGACGCCCCTCAAAAGCCCTCAAACCATCAGAAGGCAAGACAAAAACCAACGGATGGAAACTAATCAAGGAAGGAAGCAACCTAGAACTTTGGAGGAGTTTTCAAACAGTGAGAACTGTGGCGCATGTGTGGGATGCATGCGCAGGTGGAAGGCACATGTGTGGGGGGTGCTCACATTGCATTGGGGGGTTGTGCAGGTGCTCATGCCCCCCTGTGCCCTGTTTTGGGCCTGGGAGGCCTCCTGCACCCACCTAGAAGCCAAAATGGGGCACGGGGGGGATAGGCTGCATGTGCAGGGGCAGGGGGCATGCATGGGGGCAGGGCGCATGTGTGGGGGCGCTCGCATGGCATTTCAGGGTTTCGCATGCATGTGCATGCATTCACACACACACACACACGCTTTGGGGACTCGGCACCCAAAGGCTTAGCCACCCCTGGTCTACAGTCTCTTGCTAGAAGTCCTCCAAGGCCCCTTCCAGCTGTGTTCTTCTGCTGCTGCTACCCAGAATCAACTCAGAGGCCAGGCCTGGTTCCTCTGCCAGGTAAATGGCTCTGTGTCTATGGAAAGGTTTGCCCTCATCCCAAGAGTAGAAATGGTCTCATCTTCTGCCCGTGAATGCCGGCTTCTCCTCCTGCCTTGATCGTCAGGGGTTAAACCTCACCAGGCAGAAGGAGGCTTAACAAGAGGCAAAGGAGAAAAAGAAAAAGAGATTAGAGAAAGAGAGGAAAGGGGGGGATCAACAGGCAGCTAAGGAACAAACTAAATTACATTTCATCCAGGCTCCTGCGTTTGTTTGGCTGGAAGGAGCCAGGAGTTAGGATGTTTTATTCTAAATAGTCTATCAATCCATTGATTAATTTTACACTTTGTTCCTTATGAGGCCTGGTCTGGAGCCCTGGCTGTTGCTAGGGAAGCGGGGGGGGGGGGGGGAGAAAAGCCAAAAAACGAACTCTTGGAGAGTTGGCAGGCTGTTGAAGGTGTTGTGTCTAGCCAGCAGGAAATTTTCCTCCAGGGAAATTTGGAGTGCTATAAACCCATTTGGTGAAGTTGAGCTCGGCTCTTTTTAAAAATAAAATAAAATAAGGCATCAGACTTTGTTAAAGCGAATTTTGAAGATACTAAGCCCTGGCTTGTAAATGGAGTGATAAAAGTAGATGGAAATGGGTTTTTTCTTCCAGATAGGGCATTACAAGGTTGATTAGCGGCAGCTGAATTTTTCTCCTAATGTACTATAATTAATTCTGGCACCGGCCTCCATTTATTCATGGAATGGAGTTTGCCAGCCGCTCTGATTTCTGTCAGAGCATCCATAAAAATCAAGAGGTCTGTGAGGGCCCATCGCTCCTTTCAGGAAAGGGATCCAAGGGATCAGTGAAGGGGAGAGAGAGGGACGGAGGGAGGGAAGGAAGGAAGGAAGGAAGGAAGAAAGAAAGAAAGAAAGAAAGAGGGAGGGAGGGGGGAGGAAGAGAAGGAAGGAAGGAGGAGGAGGGAGGAAGGGAGGAAGAGAAGGAAGGAAGGAAAGAGAGGGAGGGAGGGAAGGAACGAAGGAAGGAAAGAAAGAAAGAGAGGGAGGCAGGAGGAAGAGAAGGAAGGAAGGAAGGACGAGGGAGGGAGGAAGAGAAGGAAGGAAGGAAAGAAAGAAAGAGGGAGGGGAGAGGAAAGAAAGGGGAGGGAGGGAGGGAGGGAGGGAGGGAAAGAAAGAAAGAAAGAAAGAAAGAAAGAAAGAAAGAAAGAAAGAAAGAAAGAAAGAAAGAAAGAGGGATAGTGGAAGGAAGGAAGGAAGGAAGGAAGGATGAGGGAGAGAGGGAGGGAGGAAGAAAGGGAGAGAAAGAGGTTGGACCTCTTAGTCCTCCATTGCATGAACCACCTTTAGATGATTTATTTTCTCCTTGAAACAGAGAAGAACATGGGGAGAATCTGGTTGGATGGTCCAATCATGGCATTTCTAAGCTTCCATTGAAGCTTTGGAGGATTTTCCCTCGAATTTCTCGACCTGAAACCCTCCTTGTAAGAAAACCCAAGTCAGTGAAGCGTTTCCCCTTGATCTGCACTCCTGGCTCTTTATAATTCCCTCCTTCAACACAACTGCCTGGGACAAACACAGCTGGCTAATTTGCAGGTGCTCCCACTGCTGTGTGTTTGTGCTTCACAGCTCTCCTTCCTCCCTCCCAGGATTTATGAGCCTAATGAGCCACCCTTGTTCCCTGCGAGAGAGACGGGGAGAGGAAGGACACGGCACCACCAGGGCATGAAGGCAAGTTGAGGGCAGATGGAGGGAGAATAATAGGAGGGACGAGATCTTGGAGGTCATCTAGGCCAACCCGCTGCTCAAACAGAAGACCCTCAATCTCTGATGGCGAACCTATGACACACGGGCCCAAAGTGGCACACGGAGCCATGCCGCCCGTTCCTTTTCCGGGTTCCTGGTGCACATGTGCGTACGATGATCAGCAGCCCTTTGTGCCTCTGGCAGTGCCAGAAACCGGAAGAACTGGTCTTGCATTTTCCGGAGTGGCCAGGCCTGCCAGCCAGCTGGTCTTGCGTGCGCATGCACACCAGTAACCCAGAAGATTAGCTGGCCAGTTTGAATGCGTGTGCCAGAAACCCGGAGTTCATTTCTTGGCATGCGCAGGACCCCCTGGGCAGCTCCTCTTCTGGGTTGCAGCCCAGGTGCGCCTGCTCCCTTTTCGGCACTCGATGCCGAAAAGGTTCGCCATCTCCGCCCTACATCACCCCAGACGGATTGGTTCTCCAATTTCTTCTTTGGAAAATCTGGTGATGATGGAGCTGTCGTGGCCTGCCAGCTGCCAGCAGAGCTGGTGGCAAACTCAGACGATGAGGAGGTTGGGGAGGAACCTGGGCCAGTTCTGGAGTCTGGAGAAGGCTCTGGTGGATGCTCAGCGTCGTCCGACATTTCCCAGCCACCGGAGAGGCAGCTGCCTTTGGAGGCTGCTATGAGTGAGGAGGAGGAAGAACAGCTGGGGCCTGTTCCAGATGCACGTATGCGCAGAGCTGTTAGGAAAGGAGAACAACTAAGGACAAGGAGCACGTGGACGCTGAATGGCCCCTCCCTGGCTGGGGAATAAATAGAAGGAAAGGTTGTCGTAGGAGACAACAGTTCGTATTTCTGAAGATTTTGCTCATGATGTTTTGTGCCTCAGAGACGGCTTGCCAGAGTTTAATTTGCAGCTTTGGGGCTGGGAGCTCATAGCCTGTCAATCATCCCAAGGAACTGATAAGGTCTGTTACTGCAATTAACTCTTTGAAAGACCATTGCCCGGACTTTTCAGGTGTGTAAATCCCATTAATTCGCAGGAGGTAAATCAAGAAGGGTTTTTCAGGACAAGGAGACCTGAAGACCCTAAATCTGTGTTTCTGCTAAAGGCTGGGTCAGAACGGGAGCGCTCACAACTCCTCACAACCATTCCACCGGTTGATTGCCCTCACTGTCAGGAAATTATCTCCTTAGTTCCAAGTTATTTCTCTCCTTGATTAGTTTCCAACCAATGCTTCTTGTCCAGCCTTTAGGAGCCCATGAATGAAGGGTCCTGATGTGTGCAGATAAAAAGATAATAGCAATAGCAATAGCAGCTAGACTTATATACCGCTTCATAGGGCTTTCAGCCCTCTCTAAGCAGTTTACAGAGTCAGCATATCGCCCCCACAGTCTGGGTCCTCATTTTACCCACCTCGGAAGGATGGAAGGCTGAGTCAACCCTGATAAGATCTCCAAGGTTCTTTGATCACTTCAGGCAAGCCTTCTCATCCTCTCAGAGAGTAAGGACTATTAGCATGCGCTTCTAAAACCCATTATTTTATACGCTTGGGTTAGCCCCCCACTGCTCTTTACCACTGGCCCTCTGGAGCACCTTCTGAGGACTTCTTGTCCATTGCTCAACTGTTCACCCTCTTGACTGCAACTTGTCTGGTGACCTGGAGAAGCCACTGTGAATTGGCTCACATGGAACACTCGGGCAGCAACGCTCTCGACCAAGAGGGCTTCACAAAAAAGAAACACTCGCAACCCTTGGTTAACCTTTCTGAGTTCTGGTGTCACCTGAGGCCAAGCTTTCAATGGAAAGGCCAAGAGGACACTCAAAGGGTGTTAATCTAAGTGGCCCAGCAGAACGGGGGGGAGGGGTTGAACAAGTGGGAACGTAATTAAAATTTAAGAGGAAACTGGCCATGGAAAGAAGACATTCAAGAAGAGGCAAAAGCTTTCAGTGGAAGAAGGTTGATGCAACACATGGGATTTTTCTAGCTCTGCCTCTCTTCTTATTTAAGAGCATAAGCAGCGTGGATAACAAGTATTGGAACTAAGGTTGGTTTACATTTGGTTTATCGGAGTGATTATTACATTTCTAACCTCCTCCACAAGGGATTATATAAGATAAAGGCAATGCATTCAAGCCCATCCCTAGGTTAAAAGCTTGGGGAATTTTGGGGTCCCAGCCAGGATTTTCAAGGACTTGTGCATCACAGAACATAGGATAACAGAGTTGGAAGGGACCTTGGAGGTCTTCTAGTCCAACCTCCTGCTTGATCAGGGGACCCGTTTCAGACAAGTGCCTGTCCAATTTCTTCTTAAAAGCCTCCAGTGATGGTGGGGTACCCACAACTTCTGAAGGCAAGTTGTTCCCCTGATCAATTGTCCTCCCCATTAGGAAATTTCTCCTCAGTTCTAGGTTGCTTCTGTCCTTGTTTCCATTTGTTGTCCCGCCCTCAGGTGCTTTGGAGAATAGCTTGACTTCCTCTTCTTCATGGCAGCCCCTCAAATACTGGAACACTGCTATCATATCACCCCCTAGTCCTTCTTCTCACTAGACGAGACATACCCAGTTCCTGCAACCATGCTCCGTATGTTTTAGCCTCCACCCAGGGGTAAAATTCAGCAGGTTCTGACAGGTTCTGGAGAACTGGTAGCGGAAAATTTTAGTAGTTCGGAGAACCGGCAAATACCACCTCTGGCTGGCCCCAGAGTGGGATGGGAATAAGGATTTTGCAATATCCTTTCCCCAGGAATGGGGAGAGAATGGAGATTTTGCAGTATCCTTCCCCCAGGAGTGGGGAGGCAATGGAAATTTTACACTATCCTTCCCCCTGGATTGGGGATGGAATGGAGATTTTACACTATCCTTCCCCCAGGAGTGGGGAGAGAACAGGGATTTTGCAGTATCCTTCCCCTGGATTGGGGAGGGAATAGGGATTTTGCAGTATCCTTCCCCTGGAGTGGGGAGGAAATGGAAATTTTACACTATCCTTCCCCCAGGAGTGGGGAGGGAATGGAAATTTTGCAGTATCCTTCCCCTGGATTGGGGAGGGAATAGGGATTTTGCAGTATCCTTCCCCCAGGAGTGGGGAGGGAATAGGGATTTTGCAGTATCCTTCCCCCAGGAGTGGGGATGGAATGGAAATTTTGCAGTATCCTTCCCCCAGGAGTGGGATGGGGATGGAGATTTTGCAGTATCCCTCCCCTGCCATGCCCACCAAGCCACGCCCACACAACTGGTAGTAAAAACAATTTGAATTTCACCACTGCTCCAGCCCCCTCATCATCTTCCTTGCTCTTCTCTGCACTCTCAACATCTTTTTTTTAATACATCGTGGTGACCAAAATTGGATTCAGGATTCCAAGCGGGGCCTTGCCAAGGCTTGGTGAGGCTTTGTCTTTGAGAGCAAGTTTTTCTCTTTGTCCTTAAAGGGTCAAGCCACTCTTCCTCTGTGCCATTTTTCTTACTCTGTCCCATTGCAATGATTTCTGAATGATATGCTGGCCTGATTAACACTGGTTCACTTCTGCTCCATCAACTGGCTTCCTTTAATCCATTAATCTACACCATGTCGTTGACTTTGGTCTGCAGCCTGAAACAGTCTGATTTTTCTCCGCGACTACGGTGCACCAGCACAGGGCTGGCCTTTCTCCAGAAAAGCCGAGCGCCGACACTATTTTATATGCATCGGTGTTTATCATGAGTTATTTCCTTTCCCAGGTATACATTTGTTTCCTCTTTCTTTTCCCTTCTCCCTCACCCTCCTTGGCGGGCTTTGGCCTCATCTATCAATCCTTTCACTCCTGCAAGGGCAGTGGCTGAACTGAATTTCAAAATGTTGTCAGACCGAGCAGGGTCTGAGAGGGAAAGAAGCAAAAGGAATGTTGCTTTCTTCAATAAGAATGTCAGGGGTCCAAGCAGCATCCAAAATTAAATCAGAGTCCGAGGCAAAGGATTCCTCAAAGCTCCAATTGATGAAGAGAGCCATGTTGGCACATCTGGGAAAATCCGAATCTGAAAGCTTCCTGGTTTTCCCCACCCAGTTGAAAGTTCAAGATCTTGTCCCTACATCCACAAGTCCGAGGAGCCGAGGTGGCGCAATGGTTAGGGGTGCAGTACTGCAGGCCACTTCAGCTGACTGTTATCTGCAGTTCAGCGGTTCAAATCTCACCGGCTCAAGGTTGACTCAGCCTTCCATCCTTCCGGGGTGGGTGAAATGAGGACCCGGATTGTTGTTGGGGGCAATAAGCTGACTCTGTAAACCGCTTAGAGAGGGCTGAAAGCCCTATGAAGCGCTATATAAGTCTAACTGCTATTGCTATTGCTAAGTCCATCACCTGGTCCAATCTCCCACTGCCGTACTGGCAGTTCCACCCATCCAATTCCGGTCAGGTGCAAAGACAAAGGATTTTGGCTTTCTGGAAAGAATTTTGATATGACTACATCATATCTAACTCCATACAATCTCCTCTCCCATTTCCCCACAATAGAAAATGCATAGTAGAATAATAGAAAATGTGGCAGGCCAAAGACCCAAAAGAAAAGATGGCTGCAGGCCTGACAAGGAATTCAGAAGCAGGAGGAAGGAGAGATCTCAGTCAATCTATTCTAGAAGTCCTAACTCAGCTTTGGGTGGGCTTAAAACTTCTCAGCCTAATTAACTGTGGCCAGTTGGAGCCTCTGAAGACACTTGTGGAAGGTTTCATGGGGGGGGGGGGGTTAAATCGCTGTTTCGAAGCATATCATCCACAGCTATATGATTGATTGATTGATTGATTGATTGATTATTGACCAGCAGGTCCATGATATGGATTTTTGATGGTGTTACAGATATCAAGGGACGTGGTGGCTCAGTGGCTAAGACACTGAGCTTGTTGATCAGAAAGGTCGGCAGTTTGCCAGTTCGAATCCCTAGCACCGCGTAATGGAGTGAGCTCCCATTACTTGTCCCAGCTTCTGGGAAAGCATGTAAAAATGCAAGTAGAGAAATAGGAACCACCTTTGGTGGGAAGGTAACAGCGTTCTATGCGCTTTCAGCATTGATTCATGCCAGCTACATGACCACAGAGATGTCTTCGGACAGCGCTGGCTCTTTGGCTCTGAAATGGAGATGAGCACCATCCCCTAGAGTCGGGAACGACTAGCACATATGTGTGAGGAGAACCTTTACCTTTACTTACAGATATAATCGCAGGATGTAAGCTGTTCCGAGTAAAGCAATTGACTGATGGTAAATTTGTCAATGTCGATAGTGTTCAAGTGGCACTCCAGATGTTTTGAGGTTGCACCCAAGGTGCCTATAACTATTGATACTACCTTTGCTCTCCTTTGCCACCATCGTTCTATCTCTATTTGTGGGTCTCTGTCTTTTGTGACCTTCCACAGTTGTTTCTCTTTTCTTCTGCTGTCTCCAAGTACTGCCGCATCACTATAATAATTATTACTACCATTATAACTTTTTCCAGCAATGCAAACAAAGCGTTCCATTGTTTCCAGAAAAATTCCACTCTTTCCCAAGCCGTCAGAACGGAAAACCAGCAACACAAAATCTTGCCAGGAGGTGACTGCAAAGGTCTAACGGCAGGTTTAGGGTGTCATCGGGTGAGTGATGAAATCACATCTGGAACCGTTTGTTGAATAAATAAAACGGGCACGCTCATCTATCACTGCCCAGCCTTCCCATCTGTAAAGGAAAGGGAGAAATAAATTCTCCCATCGTAGATATTGAAAACTCGGATGATGCACTGCAGTTCGAAGTGACCGTCCTGAATCGTGATTGGTAAAAGTGGCAATAGTCTCGTGCTAAAGGAAGGAAATATTGTTGATCAGGATGAATCAGACAATTGTTTTTTTGTTTGTCTCAATTAGAATAGAATAGAATAGAATAGAATAGAATAGAATAGAATAGAATAGAATAGAATAGAATAGCAGAGTTGGAAGGGACCTTGGAGGTCTTCTAATCCAACCCCCTGCTCAGGCAGAAAACCCTTCACCACTTCAGACAAATGGCTATCCAACATCTTCTTTAAGACTTCCAGTGTTGGAGCACTTACAACTTCTGGAAGCAAGTTGTTCCGCTGATTAATTGTTCTGAAATTTCTTTAGTTCTAAGTTGCTTCTCTCCTTGATCAGTTTCCACCCATTGCTTCTTGTCCTGCCTTCAGGTGTTTTGGAGAATAGTTTGACCCCCAAATCTTCTTTGTGGCAGCCCCTCAAATATTGGAAGACTGCTATCATGTCTCCCCTGGTCCTTCTTTTCATCAAATTTGACGTACCCAGTTCCTGCAACTCTTCTTCATATGTTTTAGCCTCCAGTCCCCTAATCCTCTTTATTGCTCTTCTCTGCACTCTTTCCAGAGTCTCCACATCTTTTTGGATGTTGATTAAAGGATGACATGTTTAAAAGTTAGAATAAGAGATGGAAATAAGAGAAAAGGGGGATATTAGTGTGTACACTTCTATATGTAATAAAATAAGAGCAGTAATAAGAGAAAACATGGGATAATCGAATAGTGACAGATTGCAAGTTTATACAAATATGTATTACTGTTAGAAATATATCAGTTGGTTGAAAGTAATAACTATGACTAATGCTTTTAGTTTGATTTGTATTAGAATGTAGGGCAGTCAGCTGCCATGCTGTTCAGGCATTGATATGTTTGTAAATAAATACATTATTTATTTTAAAAAATTAACCTGAGAATTAAACATTAAAATAGGGTTGAAAATTTTAGAGCACAAGGACAAATATCAAAAAGGGGGAAATAGTTCTTCAAAAATAATTTATTAAAAAAAATTAAGTCTAGTTTGTTTTTGCCAGGTCATCGGATAATATTTGGAATTCAACTCCAGAACTGGACTTCTGAGTTTGTCCCTGATGCTTTATTTATTGATGATTAATATTTCATACTTCTAAACTGAACCATCTCACTCAAAGAGGATGGTGTACAATGTAATATTATATAACTAGTAAGCAAAAGAACGTAAAACAATGAACATCAAAATTAAATTAGGGTTTAAAAAAATTAATTGATAGCACGAGGGTAAACATCAACAGAGAGAAAAATTATTATTTTGAAAAATGTATTTATTAATTATTACAAAATAACGCCTGGTTTTGTTGTGCTTTGGGTAATATGATTTGGCATTCAACCCCCAGAGAACGAGACTTTTGTCTCTCTTCTTTGTTCTTCAGTCTGCTTGAGAATTATTTTCACATGTCCATTAGAAAGACAGTAAGATTCATCCCCCCCCCCCCCGTTGCTTCATATAATACTTTCCCCAGCAAGCCTTAATACCTGATTTTCCTTGCCTTTCGTTTTTATTTATTTTTTTAAGGCTGTGGCATTCCAAAGGGCTTAAGAAAACCTTGGCTCCGAAGCTTTTCTCCCTTTCGTCTCCGTGTTACAGGCCTCTCTGAGTTAAGATAACTACAGGTTGAGTATTATTTTACTAGGCTATTAATAATGGCCCCCTGTGTATTGTAAAACATCAATGGGGAGGATTGAGTGTCTTCAGTCACCCATGAAATGTGTAATGTTAATAACAGCCTTGTAAAATGGCATTTGGCAACACAAAGGGCTAACCTTCCAGAGGGACACGCTGCCACAGGAGAGTTGTTGGTAACCCCATATCCAAATCTGGATAGTTTATGGCGCAAGAGGCAGATATTTGAAAAGTAAAGGGTTAAATTAAGACCAGAAAGACATTTCTTGCTGGTTTCCCCTTCCTTTTAAATTAATTGCGGTGAGATTTCAGTGTACGTACACACACACACACACACACACACATATACACCCCAACATATTTATGGACAAAGATGTTCTCCATTAGGCATTCCAATTGACGTAGCTCAGGGCTTCCAAGGGACTCCTTAAAATGGAAATAAAAACCAGCACAAATGGACTCCTTTGAGTTGCGTCGTGGTGCTGAGAGTGGGGTGAGTGGGGGCCTCCTTCCCAGAACAAGTGGAGAATGGCCATGCAGTGACGTGGGTAGGCAGGTTGCAATGGTCCTTGTGCAGTCAGCATAAGATTGCAGTGGTCACTGTGGGCTCAACGGAAGATTGCAATGGCCATTGTGGGGTCAAGACTTGAATAGACGTAAAAAAAATCTGCATCAAAGAAAAATACCTAAGGAAGAATATCATCCAGAAAGTTTACATTAAAAGGCGATATTGTTTCAGAAATGTGTGTTAACGGCTATCAGTGTAACTATTGTTGCTTTGTATGCAGTGGAGATGGGAGCTGTCTCGGAGGCTGCAAATGAAAACCCCCATACATATTTTTTAAATTTTTTTAAAAATTTCTTTCCTTTTGCATTCAAGCCAACCAACCAGAATCCTGCCTGGGTAACCCAAACAGTCATCCAGATTGAATTTGCAGTGATAAAACCTCCAAGTATCTGAAAGAGATTAACTAAAGTGGAGGTATAAACAATTGAACGTCTTGAAGCTCAGGTTAACTCAAAGAAGCCATTAAATCGCCGTTGACGATTTCTTCTCCCGGAGATTTTGCTGGAGGTCAGCCAGGGTGTGGCACTTGGGGCACGCATAAGGGTTAGATTTTGTGTACACACACACACAGACACACACATATACACACAATCTAAGCCAAGACCTTGCGTCTTTGAAGTATAGGACTGGTCAAAAGCCAAGCTGTTCAATCTTTTTACCAATACATTTACCCTATCCATTACAAGGGGGGTGTTATTTCCCCTTTGCAGGAACGGTTGATGGGGGGGGAGAAAGAATGCAAGATTTGGAGGGCTTTTCAGAGAGTTTTCGAGGAAATCTGTTGGAGGAAGGCCGGGGGCGTTCCTGGCAGAAGGAATGGGTATCAAGATGTTGGTAATTGATAGAGACACAATAAAATGAAGTAATTTCCCTACTTCTGCTCCATGTTTATCAGAGGCCCGTCTCCTGGGCCGATGGGGTGGAGGGGGGAGGCTGGAAAGGAAGGCGAACTGGGTAACCTGACACGGCTTTTAAAAAAAAAAACTGTTCTTTCTCCAAGGTTATTAAGATTTCTTTCTCCCCCCCCCCTTAAAAAAAAGTGCTGGCAGAATTTTGGAGGCCGTCCATGTGAAAGGAAGAAACGCAACCATTTGGGATGGAGAGGCAGGGAGTAGGAAGGTGGGGAGGGGAGCTTTTAAAAATGGAACTGATTTATGCTCTCTAATGTTTTCAAGACTGTGTCAATTAAATTTTAAGTTCCCGGGCAGGCTGCTTGGAGAAGTAATTTGAGACGTTCTCCCCCCCCCCCAGCCAAGAGGAACCCCCTTTTTCAGATTGTAAGAGCCGGTGCTTGCAACGAAGCGACAGACGCTGGGATTTTTGCATCCAAATGACCCGTGAAGGAGAAAAAGGCAAGGACAGGCCTGCGTCAAAAAACCTGCTTGAGGATACCTGGAGGTTTTGGGGGTTTTTTTTAAGCTCTTCATGAGCTCCGAAGCTCTCATCCTGCCTTGTGAAATTTATTAACGGGGTGAACTTTCAACCGTGTTTTTCTCCAGGGCTGAATTCTCAATGGAACTTCTCTATGGAATGTGGAAACACTCAGTGTGACGGAAACAAGATCCGCCTTCCTGCCTGCTTTTGCAAGATGCATTCACCTGAATGAATATTTTAATAGCTTCCTTTGGTGGTTTATTTAATTCGTCGCTTGAAACACATACCAGGAGTTTCTAGAGCGGATGAACATGGGAGGGGAGCATCATCTCATCACCTGAACGGTTAGGAGATGATGCTCCCTAACCCTAAACTTAACCCTAACCCTAACCTGAATCCTAACCCTGAATGACCATCCAGAAAGTATCAGCTGATGCATATAGTAGCGATTCTTGGGTGCAACCACACCTGTTTTTAGATGCCACCAGAGCAGTGGTGGAATTCAGAAATTTTTACTAGTGGCTCTGTGGGTGTGGCGTGGTGGCCGTGGTGTGACTTGGTGGGCGTGGCTTGGTGGGTGTAGCAGGGGAAGGATACTGTAAAATCCCCATTTCCTCCCAATCATCTGGGACTCCAGGGGCAGAGAATGGATGGGGGCGGGGCCAGCCAGAGGTGGTATTTGCCGGTTCTCCAAACTACTCAAAATTTCCGCTACCGGTTCTCCAGAACTGGTCAGAACCTGCTGAATCCCATCTCCGCACAATAGCTTTTCTCTTTCTCTTTCTGTTTTAAATTTACGTAGAAAACAGCAGCTGGAGAGCTACAGCTTGTCTTGACTTCCAACATTCATTTCATGACTTGCTCCAGAAGTGGTGGGTGATCCAACACTGGAGGTTTTGAAGAAGAGATCGGACAACCCTTTATCTGAAAAGATAGAGGATTTCCTGCTTGAGCAGGTGGTTGGACTAGAAGACCTCCGAGGTCCCTTCCAACTCTGGTTGTTCCAAAGTTGATTTTTTTAAAAAAGAGGAAAGTGGACTTTCTTGTTTTTCTTAGAAGTCGTTTCGCTTCTCATCCAAGAAGCTTCTTCAGCTCTGATCAGATAGGGGGCAATGGAAGGATTTATGCTCCTTGCAGACAGCTGGTCATTTGCACCCTTTTAGAGGGTCCTTGAGGCCACTTGGAGGTTTCCCTGTGTCCTCAGTGGTGCAAATGGGCATGGAGCATTTTCCAAGTGAAATTTGCCCGCTTGATGACTTAACGACGTTCCTTGCCTAGTTCTTAAGTGGATCACTGCAGTTGTTGATCTAGTAAGGCAGCTGTTAAATGAATCTTAAGAGCCGAGGTGGCGCAGTGGTTAAATGCAGCACTGCAGGCTACTTCAGCTGACTGCAGTTCTGCAGTTCGGCTGTTCAAATCTCACCGGCTCAAGGTTGACTCAGCCTTCCATCCTTCCGAGGTGGGTAAAATGAGAACCCGGATTGTTGTTGGGGGCGATATGCTGACTCTGTAAACCGCTTAGAGAGGGCTGAAAGCCCTATGAAGTGGTATATAAGTCTAACTGCTATTGCTATTGCTATTGCTAATCTGGCTTCCCGTTTGGCTTTACTTATCAGGAGGCTGCAAAAGGGGATCATGTGATCCCAAGAACACTGCAACCATCATAAATACGAGTTAGTTGCCAAACGTCTCAACTTTGATCAAGTGACCATGGGGATGCTGCAACGGTCATAACTGTGAAAAACCATCATGGGTTGCTTTTTTCAGGGCTGTTGTAACTTTGGACCGTCACTAAATGAACTGTTGCCACTGGAAGGCTACCTGTATTTCTGGTGAGGGACTCAAGCTAAGGCAAAAAGATTTCCAACTAGCTGACTTGATTAATTTGCTCCCTGCCCCATTGGATTGGGTGGGACAGGGGTCTGTGAACCATCCATCTCCACCCTGTTCAGCCTCGCAGGAGAACATCGTTCTGGCATGTTGTCACAAGCAATTATGGTCTCTTGGTCCAAAGTGGAGCTGCAACACACCAACACAAGCACAATTATCTTCTCCTTTACAACAGGTGTCTTAACTTGGGGTGGGGGGGGGGCCTTGATTCCAGGAGTGCAGGGCAAAAAGCTGGGGAGAGCCATAATTACAGAGGGAGGAAAGGGGGATGGAAAATGCTAACTTCCTTGCCTTCCCAAGCCAGGGAAGAGTAATTGCAAAATTAGAAAGAAAGGATGGAGGTTGTTAAAAAAAGAGACACCCGGGGGGAAAGCGAGGTGTTCGAATGAAAGATGAACCAGTGGCTGCTACTTTTAGACTTCCCTTCTTCTTCTTCTTCTTCTTCAAGGAATCGAATGTGCCAGGGGAGAATTCATCAATAGACCTCTGGCATAAAGGATCTTTTGTGTAGAAAAAAAAAAAGAGGAACGCAAAAATCGGGTGTGTTTTGCATTTGAGGCACTTGACACTGCGTTGAAAGCTGAACTTTATTGCACAATCATCGGGGGGGGTTGGAGGAATTTACATTTCACGGAAAGTCTGCCTTGGCTGGATTATCTTCGCCATTAACCAAGTGGGGATTTACCTGCAGTCTTCCTTGGGGGGGGGGGTGTCAAACGCAGGCACAGACAAAGAGAGGATTTTACATCTTCAGTGGCTGCAGTTCAACCATCGTAGCCTCTGGATTTATCATCTTTAGAATCATCGGCTTGTCGAATTGAAAAGGATTGTCAACGTCAGCCAAATTTTTTGCTCTGGGCCAGGAATCCAGGTTAAAGCATCTCTGATGGATGGCTGTCCGGCCTTGGCTGGAACATGTCCAGGGAAAGTAGAACACGCTCGCCACCTTACCCCTGAATTCACTTTTGAGCTGGTTTTACTATCACAAGGTTGGGATTATAGGATTTTGGGAGAACTGAAGGTAAAGGTTCCCCTCGCATATACGTGCTAGTTGTTCCCGACTTTAGAGGGCAGTGCTCATCTCCACTTCAAAGCCGAAGAGCCAGCGCTGTCCGAAGACGTCTCCGTGGTCATGTGGCCGGTATGACTAAAAGCCAAAGGCACACAGAACGCTGTTCCCTTCCCACCAAAGGGGGTTCCCATTTTCCTACTTGCTTTCGAACTGCTAGGTTGGCAGAAGCTGGGACGAGTCACGGGAGCTCACTCCGTTATGCGGTGCTAGGGATTCGAACTACCGAACTGCCGACATTTCTGATCAATAAGCATCTTAGCCAGTGAGCCACCGCGTCTCTTGAACAAGAGATTACAACGTCTAAAAATGGAAGGAAGTGTGAGAAAGAATCTCAAAATAAATCCTCCTTGATTTTGATTACCATAAAATAGGACAAAGAGAAACTAGGACAGGCTTTCAAGATTCTGTTATTCTATCTTGCTACAAGAAAGAGTATTCCTAGGATGTCTCAAGTGTCTCTTTCTAGATCAGACCTACGTCGAAGGATTAATATCAGGTTCTCAAATATGAACAACGGTATCTTTCCAGAAAACCCCAGGTAGAATAGCAATAGCAATAGCAGTTAGACTTATATACCGCTTCATAGGGCTTTCAGCCCACTCTAAGCGGTTTATAGAGTCAGCATATTGCCCCCAACAACAATCCGGGTCCTCATTTTACCCACCTCGGAAGGATGGAAGGCTGAGTCAACCCTGAGCCAGTGAGATTTGAACCGCCGAACTGCTGAACTTTAGTCAGCTGAAGTAGCCTGCAGTGCTGCATTTAACCACTGCGCCACCTCGGAACATGAAGAGGAATGTCACTGTCCTCCAGCAACTAGAATTGAGGTTAAGCTGATAGCAATAGCAATAGCTGTTAGACTTATATACTGCTTCATAGGGCTTTCAGCCCTCTCTAAGCGGTTTACAGAGTCAGCATATCGCCCCCACAGTCTGGGTCCTCATTTCACCCACCTCGTAAGGATGGAAGGCTGAGTCAACCCTGAGCCGGTGAGATTTGAACAGCTGAACTGCAGATAACAGTCAGCTGAAGTGGCTGCAGTACAGCACTCTAACCACTGCGCCACCTCAGCTGATGTTCCTACGTAACTAACAAAGCAGATGATTTGGTTTTTATATTAGAAGAACCACCAGAAACTGGTCCTAAACTGGTAAAGAAAATTGAGGATTATGGAGAAGTGGCAGGGTTGAAAATAAACAAAGAAAAAAATAAAGTTAAAAACCTTACAGATAAAAAAATAATTGACAGAGAAAATAGACTTGCAGATAGTAAAGAAAGTTGCACATTTAAGCATCTATTTAACAGCAAGATGTGCAACCATTAAAAAGATGATAACTATATAAAACTAATGCAACAAACTAAGTTAGACTTGGAGAAATGGAAGAACTTACAACTATCTTTGATAGGGAGAATAGCCACTATAAAAATGAATATACTACCGAAATTACTTTTTAACAATTTCAAACGATATGGATAAAAATAGAGGAAAAAATACTTTGAAGAACTAAATAGCATAACTAACATTTCCATGCAAAACCTAAACTCCTCCTGAAGGGCCAGAGGTGAGCTGAGGTCTCCCCTGTTTCCTACACATGTCTTCCGTGGGAAGATTAACCATGATGCTCATTAAGTACCAACTGGCTAAAAATTAAATACCAGAAGAACGTTGTATTTTTCGCAAGATGGATGAGATAGGAGGGAAAAGAACCTCAAGAGGAAAAGCCACGAAGATGATGGATTTCTGTTTGTGCTGAGCAAGATAAGGGAGGTTTGGCAGCGTCTTCTAAAAATCACATTTTGCACAGATTTGTGTTGGAGATCAAAGCTAAGGAAAGGAGGGAAGGAGATTTCAAGAGGGGATGCTGAAGAAAAAGAAAACTGCATTATGGGTAGGCTTCAAGAGAATACATGGAAATTGATATTTCAGACCAGACTTAAAAGATTCCCATGACCTCAAACCCTTAAAACTTTGGGCCGAGAGCCAAGCAAGCTATTACATCAACCTTCCCCAACCTGATGCCCTCCAGATGTTTGGGGATTTCAGCCCCCAGAAGTCTCGGCTTGGATGGATAGATGTCCAGCGCAGGTGTTTCCGCTGAAGGAGAAATTAAATGGGGATGGAAAGAGTGTGAAGGGAAGAGCTTCAACAGGATTTCCAGATGCAGACAGATGTGAAAGCACACTCCATCACAAAATACTCTCTCTGGACTTTCTCCACATGTAAGCGCACGATCTCTACCAAGCCACTGCGTTAAAATATATATATCAGTGTGCAATCTTCACATGTGTTCATGCCTTTTTCTGTTTTTGCCCTGATGTAAATGCAGGTATCAATAGCATATATAAGTCTGTGTGTGTGTGTGTGTGTGTGTGTAACTCTGGAACGCCTCAAGCAATTTCAACCAAACTTGGTACACAGATGACTTACTCTCTGGAGACAAATACTGTGGGGAGTAAGACATCCCTAACACCCCTCAGGATGTGTGTTCGGCTAAGAAAGGATTTTTCGAAATGACCATCAGATCATTAGTCTCTGTTATACAGTATTTTCTATATATAGATTAACATGCTCTGATGCTAAAGAATTGGGCATTCTACTCCCCCTCCCCACCTGAAAAGAACTCTGTTCCGACTGCCAGTTGCCTCACATTCCATTACCTCAGTTCAAACTGGTAGACGTTCCACTCCTTCACTCAGGAGCAGTCTTGGGCTCCTTACAGTACTAAACGTCGGTACCTCAACAAGATGTCTACGCCTTCCACCTATGGCACGGCTTCCGGACTCAAGGCGGCAGGAGAGATATTCCCTTACGTGTTTCAATCACTGACCACCACTGAGCCAACAGATTGTGAACTGAATTTCTCCTGCATAGCCTGGTCACATAGTTTCGTCGTGAAACACGGCTATCCAGCTAGTATAATATAATGTTATGTTATGCACAGATATATATATAGAGGATTGTGTGTCTGTTAGTATGATATACTCGGTTAGGGATTTTCTTTCTTTTATTTTGAGTTATTGGGATGTATTTGTGTTGGGGGGGTTGTTGCACTAAGGGAGGCTCAGCCAATCTCATTGTACATGTTGTGGCCCACCAGTGGCCAGTGGAGCTGGCAGCAGAGTAGACTTTGAGGAGGCTGGGGAGGAAGAAGGGCCAGTCCTGGAGTCTGGGGAAGGCTCTGAGGAGGGCTCTGTGTCGGAGGCAGAGTGGGGGCCAGGGCCGTATGCCAGCTATCAGCTGCCTTCAGAGTCAGACATCAGGGAGGCAGAAGAACAGCTGGAGCCTCTTCCCAGTGTGTGCATTCGCAGAGCTGCCAGAATAAGAGAACAACTCAGAAATCAGAGTCGACTTGGGAGTAAAGCCACAGGTGGAACATGATTGGCCCCTCCCATAGGAAATAATAGAGGAGTGAAAGGGGAGGGGGCTTTTGCAGGAAACATTTCGGTCATTCGGTCATTAGATTAACTTAAGGAGTGTGAAGATCTGCCCGTGAATCTCACAGACTCTGTGCCCAGCGTTTCCTTGCACAGCACCTCAGTTGGAAAATATCTACATGGCAGCTTCCCAAGATAGATAAGGTCTGTGGTCATAAATATTCCTTTTAAAGACTTCTGCTGAATGTGAATGAGAAGAATTCACATCCGTTTAACAAAAGGGGTTTTGTCAGGACCAGGATTCTGCCTCGTGCTTTTTTGGGAAGCCTCGGTCAGAACTGTACACATGTTGTGCATTGACAACAAAGGTTTGAATTTGCAGTCCTTCCCATTAAAAATTCTGGGGTTTGCTACAGATGTCAGGAACGCAAAGAAAATTCCTCCTGATTTAGAAGTCTTGCGCTGCCTTGGGCTGGCATTATGGGCAGATGTAGAATAATTAATGTGAGCACCAGAGAGAGGGAGCCAAAAGGATATCAGCTGAATTGAGAAAGCGTTCAGCGGGGAGATTAAAAACATAATTTGATGGAATGTTCCAGGAAGAGGAAAAAGTCATTCCGAGACCACCAAGGCTTTGTTCCAGCTGTTATCCGAAACTGCGAAACAGGGGGACAAAATAGAAAGAAGGACAAGCTGTGTTATTCCCAAATTTACATAGCAATAGCAATAGCAGTTAGACTTATATACCGCTTCTTAGGGCTTTCAGCCCTCTCTAAGCGGTTTACAGAGTCAGCATATCGCCCCCAACAACAATCTGGGTCCTCATTTCACCCACCTCGGAAGGATGGAAGGCTGAGTCAACCCTGAGCCTGGTGGGATTTGAACAGCCGAATTTACATGTCATGCAGGAGGAGCTAAGCACAGAATGGATCCCTACTTGGGAGGGTCTGGAAAGCACAGGACTAACCTGTTTCCTGGATTTTTCACATTCAGTCAAAATACAAGCCAAAAAGTTGGAATTAAGATTGCCAGGAGAAATATCAGCAACCTCAGATATGCAGATGATACCACTCTAATGGCAGAAAGCGAAAGAGCCTCTTGATGCGGGTGAAAGAGGAGAGTGCAAAAGTTGGCTTGAAACTCAACATTAAGAAAAATAAGATCATGGCATCCGGCCCTCTCCATTCCTGGCAAGTAGATGGGGAAGAAATGGAGGTAGTGGCAGATTTTACTTTCCTGGGCTCTAAAAACACTGCAGATGGGGACTGTAGCCAAGAAATTAAAAGACGCTTGCTCCTGGGGAGGAAAGCGATGGCAAATCTAGCCAGCAGACTAAAAGGCAGAGACATCACCCTACCAACAAAAGTGCTTATAGTCAACACTATGGATTTTCCCCATTGCCATGGATGGCTGTGAAGGTTGGACCATAAGGAAGGCTGAGCACCAAAGAATGGAGGCCTTTGAACTCTGGTGCTGGAGAAGAAGACTCCTGCATTGAGTCCCTTGGGCTGCAAGGCCATCCAACCGGTCGGTCCTAGAGGAGATCCACCCTGGCTGCTCTTGAGAAGGCCAGATCCTGAAGAGGAAACTCAAAGACTTTGGCCACCTGATGAGAAGGAAGAAGGACTCCCTGGAGAAGAGCCTCATGCTGGGAACGATGGAGGGCAGAAGAAGAAGAAGGGGATGGCAGAGAAGGAGGTGGCTGGATGGAATCACCGAAACAGTCGGTGTGAGCTTAAATGGACTCCAGAGGATGGTAGAGAACAGGAAGGCCTGGAGGAACGATGTCCATGGGGTTGTGATGGGTGGGACATGACTTCACAACTAACAACAACAACAAGCCAAAAGGTTGAGTTTCCAGCCAAGGCCACCAAACCAACACCTATTTAAATTGTAGTTTGTGGTGAGAAAGCATCGGCTGGTGTGTCTGTTTGTTTTTGAACCTGACCTGGATAAGCCTTTTGTGAATCTCTATTCAGAGGCTCCCCTGTAGATGAAGCTGGCAAAGAAAAAAGAAAGAAAGAAAATCTCCTTCACTATTTTGCATGTTCAGTATACGAGCAATTTGCTTATGCAAAAATGACATTTGACCTCCTTTATTTATGCATACAATTTCTTTTTCATCATTAAAAAACAATCCCAAGGCAGAATAGAGTTCATTAGAAGCTATCCCATTATTACTACTATTAGTAATTCGGAAGAGCTGCAAAAAACAAAATGATTAAAATCGCCAAATAACTCTTCAAAATGCTCTTAAATGTGGAACAGCAAGTCCAGAGCAGCCCATTTCAAACAACAACAACAACAACAATAATAATAATGAAAATTGGAAAAAAAAACTATGCATAGCCAAGACTTGAAAAGTATCGAAGGCAAAGCTGACCAAAAGCTAACTTGGAACTGGTTAAGATCAGGAGCACTGAAAAAAGAAACAAAAGGCTTTATTTTGGCAGCTCAAGAACAAGCCTTAGCCACAAACTGCATGAAGGCAAAAATTCAACATGTTACCACCAACAGCAAATGTCGCCTCTGTAATGAGAAAGACGAGACAGTCGACCACTTGATCAGTGGGTGCAGCAAAATTTCACAAACTGACTACCTACAACGCCATGACCATATTGCTAAGATCATTCACTGGAAATTGTGCCAAAAGTTTGGATCTGAGTACAGCAAAAACCACTGGGACCATCAGGTTGAGAAGGTTTTAGAGAATGAGAAAGTCAAGATCTTGTGGGACTTCAGAATTCAGACTGACAGGCACTTGGCCCACAACATACCTGACACAACAATAGTTGAAAAGAAAAAAGTTTGGTTCATTGCAATACCTGGAGATGCACAAATTGAAGATAAACAGCAAGAAAAAAATCACAAAGTACCAGGACTTGCAAATTGAAGTTGAGTGACTGTGGAAAAAGAAATCGTGTGTTGTAATTGGATCCCTTGGAGTAATACCTAGAGGGCTACCTCGCTATTTGGAAATTCTAAATTTACTGGACTTGAACATTCTGATTCTACAAAAAAACCACCCTACTTGGAACAGCTTATATCCTCCAACGTTACCTTAACAGTTCCTAGGTCCTTGGTTAGGACTCTTAACTGTTGAACTACCAACCAGCCCCAAAGGCTGTGAATCTCACCAAAGATTAACCACATAATAATAATAATGCCCTCAGGTGCTTTGGAGAATAGCTTTACTCCTTCTTCTTTGGGGCAGCCCCTGAGATATTGGAAGACTGCTATCGTGGTCCTTCTTTCCATTGAAGTAGGCATTCCCAATTCCAGCAACTGTTCTTTACATGTTTTAGCCTCCTTCTATATCTTCTCACAGTGTTGCCTTGCCTTGTTTTTCACTCCACGTTGAGGTCTGGAGGCCACACCCAAAGATGCTCAAAGCTCTTTTTAGTCATAACTGATCCAAGACTTATTATTTAAGTGTCCGGCTGCGTTCTGCAGACTCCTGCAGTCAATATCCTTAAAAGCAGAACCTATTTTCTAACTGGGGGGAAGGGGGGGGCTTACAAAACAACAATGCCTGGAATGCAGAACCGCGGTGAGATTTTTGCAGAACCAAGAGAAAAGTCCTGCTGTCTTCTGGCCAGGGCTAAGTTCTGAGCATGCTCAAAGCCTCTCAAGGGATGCTGGCGGCAGCCTCCACATTTCCTTCTGAAAAAGAGCGATGCCAGGAGCTCTGTTCCTGGTAATTGCAGGCTCATCCAGAGTAATTCTATACCAAGCCTGCATTCGGGGTTCAAAAGTTCAACCTGAAACTGAAAGTAATGGAGTTCTGCCAAGGAAGCTGCATTTAGAAGGGAGGAGCGGCATAAATTCATCGGGTTCAGTCAAACGCACTTGAATCTTCATGAACTCGGACATTCGTTAACCTCTGCCAAAGCTTCTGGAGATAATATTAAGGAAGATAAAGGCTGGGAGTCAAGGAACCTTCGGATTATTCATTCATATCCATATTCTCCCTGATAGGAATCCTGGCTTGTTTTTCATAGAGTTTGTAGGATCTATTGGCAAGGATGATTGAGGCCACCGGTTGGGATGGGTCATTGAGACCATTAGATGACCTACAAGGTTCCTTCCAACTCTGTTATTCTATTCTGTTCCGTTCCGTTCCATTCTGATCTACTGATCATCTAGTCCAATAGCCTGCATTTTTCAGTGCTCAGACTGATGCCTCAAAAGACGATTGACAAACCTGGAACAGGAAGATGGTGTCCTTGTACCTTGTACCATTGATCTTGACAGCAATATGCAAAAGGATGCCATGTCCGAACTAAACACAGCCACCAAGACTTGGTGTCCTTGATATCTCAAGTCCTACAAAAATTCCTCCAGGTCTCTTTCAAAGTCACCGGAAGGAATGGCCATCCCAAAATCCAACTGACCTAGGCTTTGCATGAAACAATAATTCTGCCTTTGATTAGTCAAGATCCATCCAATGTTGGTGTTCTCCTTGTCTGGGCCAAATTCTTTCTCCTGGCTCTGCCACTTTTTTCTTTCGAAGTGCCTCTTTCGTCACCAGCTTGAGAAGCGTGGCGTCCTTCTGCATATTGCTGTCAAGGATCGATGGTACAAGGACGCCGTCTTCCTCTTCTAGGTTTCTTTTCAGCTAAAATAGACTACACCAGTGGCGGGATTCAAAAATTTTTTACTACTGGTTCTGTGGGCGTGGCTTGGTGGCATGGCTTGGTGGGCGTGGCAGGGGAAGGAAACTGCAAAATCCCCATTCCCTCCAGATCAGCTGGGACTCGGGAGGAAGAGAATAGATGGGGGCGAGGCCAGCCAGAGGTGGTATTTCCTGGTTCTCTGAACTACTCAAAATTTCTGGTTTTCCAGAACTGCTCAGAACCTACTGAATTACCACCTCAGGACTACATGATCCTGGTTGAGAGTTGAGTGACAACTGGTCAAGGCTGTCACCAGAGCATCAAAATCTTCCTTTGCTTGAAAGGAGTAGTTGGAAAACTTGGGACAAAACACCCCAAACCGTCGCATTTTTGATAGAAGGATTGGAACAAAAAGACTTATAGAACCTAAGGGGGCCTCTAGAGTTACAATCAGACAGACACGTTGGGGGGGGGGTGTCTTCATTCCAAGTGAGAATAGCTCCATCTGCTGGCAATGTCTGGAATCAACCACCCCCCCACAGTTGGTTTTAGCAAATTCTCCCGGCAAGCTTGATTAATATTCCCCACCCTGCCTACGGTCTGTTTCGAATGCAGACTCAGGCCCTGGCTAACTCCTTGAGGGGAATTCAGACTATGAATCTGCTCCTTGACAAAGCAATTCCAGTTAACAAATCAGAACAAAGACATCATAACTCGCCGTTTGTCAGTGCTGCCGGTTGAGGACCGAGCGAAGATGGGACATTCATTGTCCGTTGGTCTGAACTCCAGATGTCCCTGCTTTTACGATGTGTCACAAAGTGTGAAGGATTAAGTTGGTGGCAATTCACTCTGTTGTTCTTACACCTGTGTAGAAAGTTGGCACACCTACCCCTCTCCTAGAAGAATGAACTATTTTGCGAAATATTAAAAAGGCAGACTATTATATTTCCTTGGATGAGACATGGAGAAACATGCTCTTGGGAAGCAGCCTCTTAATAGCCCACAGCAGACATCAGCACTTAAGTGGAAAAGAGATAGCTATCTCTATCCATAAGCAAATACCCTCACCCAGGATCCAACGAAGGTAGGATTAGCCCTCAGCCACAATAGGAATTCCCCAACGCCGTTTCAGAACACAAGCGCCTTCGTTTCCTCATCTCAGTTGCATCACCCCCAGCAAACTTCAACCAAACCTAGCTCAGACAAACTCCTAGGATTTCTACATGGTCCCCTGGGAGTCTGACAACAGCCAATAGAATGCATGTTCTTGCACAGGAACAGGAAGCTCGAGTGCAAAGCCCAAGAGAAGCTATAAAAACCCTCACTCTCAACGCCATGTGGTGAGCCGCACCAGAACCACCCATGGGGGGTTCATTAAACCGTCTTTCCAATCAGCCTCCATGTTTCCGGTGTCTTTCTCCCAGCTTGGAACTCAACTGGATGGATATTTCTTCCAACATCTGGCTGAGGATTCGATGGGGAGATTCTCTAGTTTGGAGGACCAATTTCTAACAGATTCGTGCTTTATGATGCTGCTCAAAAACATTTAAAAAAAACTTTGAGCTCTACCTTGGGCCCTAGTTCCTTCCTTCCAGGGGTGTCCATTGTGGGTGTGTAAGACTCACAATGGCAGCCACACCCCCGGTCAGATCTTCGCCCCCTTGGAAATCAGACTTTCATCTTTGTAGACTATAACCACCCAATGTAATTCTTATAACGCTGAGCTGCCCTTTGGATCTTTCTGTGGAAATAGATATTTTAGCTGAGGCTTGACGGATGGAGGCAAGAGCTGAATTTTTATTTCCTGCTTTATTTTCTACAGCTCCTTTAAAACCACCAAAAAAAAAAAAATAGCTCTGCAATCTAGTATCCTTTTGTCTGAGTTGTTCTAATACATAGTTTTAGATTGTCTTATGTTTCCACGGTGGGCCATTGGGGAAAAATTTGACATTAAATTGAAAGGAGGCCAATGAATATTTTAGACAAGCACATAAATCGCATCATTGTCAGCTAACCACACACAAAAGCAGTTTTGGATCGTGAGTATGAAATGTCGGAAGAAGAGACACCACAGCGCATCTGACTGCATTTCATATTTATTAATTAATCAATTAATGTATCATTCACCCAATTCTCTGCACATAAATCTTTTAAACAGTCTCTTCCCCTCTCTCTCTTTCTCTGCCAGATAGAAGAAAACCAGCTTTATGGAACATTAAAATTAAACAGCTATATTTCTCCGGCTGCTCCTTTAATGTTTTAAAGTGATTGTTCCACAGTTCCATAATATTTAACCTGTGATCAGCAATTAAATTTCCTAACGCATCAAGGAAAGGAATCAGGCTGCTGATTTATCCTATTAATACATCCTTCCGTGAAAGTCCATTCATAATGGAAACCAGTCCAACTTCAGGATCGCTTGGGTCATGGATGGAAAGATGGCTAGAAGGATGGGTGGATGAATGGACGAATGGACGGATGGGTGGATGGGTGGGTGGGTGGGTGGATGGATTGATCGATCAATCAATGAATCAATGGACCAATAGATTGATTAATCAGTAGTTGGATGAATGGATAGATGGATGGATGGGTGAGTGGGTGGATCGGTGGATCGGTGGATCGGTGGATCGGTGGATCGGTGGATGGATGGATGGATGGATGGATGGATGGATGGATGGGTGGATGGATGGGTGGATGGGTGGGTGGGAGGGTGGATGGGTGGGTGGGAGGGTGGATGGATTGATCGATCAATCAATGAATCAATGGACCGATAGATTGATTAATCAGTAGTTGGATGAATGGATAGATGGATGGATGGGTGAGTGGGTGGATCGATGGATCACGGGATAGATGGATGGATCAGTGGATGGATGGATGGATGGATGGATGGATGGATGGATGGATCACGGGATAGATGGATGGATCAGTGGATGGATAGGTAGATGGGTGGATGGATAGATAGATGGATGGATGAATGATGGATTGAAGGATTGAAAAATTAATGGATGTATGGGTGAGTGGATAGATGGATAGATTGATGATTGATGGATGAATCAATGAATGGGTGAAGGGTGGGTAGATGGAAGAATGGATGGTTGAAAGAATGGGTGAATATGTTGATCAATTTACTATAAAAAGTCAACACTATTCAGGAGAATCATTCCTTTCATTAAAAATGACATATACTGTAAATCCTCCTTTACTCCTATAAAGAGTACAATAAGCACATGACTTTTTTTTAATGGAGTAAGTGGTTTATGTCATTAGTCATTAGTCAATGAAGTTCTTACTGTGTGTTACTTTTCTTATGAGCCAAGGTGGCGCAGTGGTTAAATGCAGCACTGCAGGCTACTGCTAGATCAGCAGGTCAGCGGTTCAAATCTCACCGGCTCAGGGTTGACTCAGCCTTCCATCCTTCCGAGGTGGGTAAAATGAGGACCCAGATTGTTGGGGGCAATATGCTGACTCTCTGTAAACCGCTTAGAGAGGCCTGAAAGGCCTATGAAGTGGTATATAAGTCTACTGCTATTGCTATATTGCTATTTTCTGCTTTGTCTTTATACTTGCGGGGGGGGGAACCTAACCACAATTGTAAAAAATCTTCCATATGAAAATGATCGATCGTTTATGAACAAACTTTTTTGAAATGAAATTTCTGAATGTGCCGTCAGCGCCACTCATGGATTTTGGGTCAGAGAAGAGCCCTCCTTCCTTAAGGTCTGTAGATCCCCAGCTACTAATTAACAAAGTACTTACCCGTAATCTTTCTTTTTCTGGAGATTTGCATTTACTACTCTCCCACGGACAATTCTATCTTCCATCTTTCCCTTCCAGTATTTATTTGAACCTATAACCATCATTGTGCCATTACTCAGATTCCCATAAACTCGGATTTTAAATGGGATGTTATTTAATACAGTCAACCTTCTCCCCAAGCAAAAAAAAAAAAGGAAAGAAAAAGCAACTAATTTCCCTGAATGTAGAAATTTCCACTGCAACTGATTCTTCATTGCATTGTTGTCTGCGATCTTGAACAGGTAATGACTGTACTCTATGGTGGAAAAAGGTACCACATGTTGCAGAAGTCCTTGACTTATGGCCACAACTCAGCCCAAAATCTCTGTTGTTGAGTGAGTCATGTGTTAGGTGAGTTTTGCCCCATCTTACAACCTTTCTTGCCTTGGTCGTTAAAGTGAATCGTTGCAGTTGATAAGTTAGTAGCCTGGTTGTTGAGTGAAACTGGATGTCTTCATTGACGTCGCTTGTCAGGAAGGGGATGACGTGGCCTGGGGACACAGCAACGGTCGTAAAATAGGATCCTGTTGCCAAGCGTCTGGATTTTGATCACACGATCCTCGCTGCAGTGGTCGTAAGTGTGAAATGTGGTCGTAAGCCACTTTTCTCAGTGCCGTTGTAACTTTGAACGGTCACTAAATGAACTTTTGTAAGTTGAGGACAACTTCTAGATACAGATGAAAACCCCATCATGGATATCATAAAATTATGAACCCTCCCAGCACCCAAATCCCCATCAACTGCGCCCCGTTTTTGGAGAAAGTACTTTTAAATAGGAGTTGTGGGTTCCTCTGATCTCCAAGTCAGCCCTGTTCCGGCTGCCATAAAGACTGTTAGGTCAACTCATGGACTGAGAGAACCTGTAGGAAATCTCACCATCATCATTTCTCTTCTCCAGGATTAATGGGGAGATTAATTGTGCCAGGAGCTTTAAGGGCTGCCAATTTCTCACACATTTATCTATTTAAATGTATTCCAGATTTACACAGTTCCCTTTGAGGAGTAAAAAGAAAACCATGCACCACGTCAACAAACCTTGAAGAGCAGCAAAAATTAAGGTCCAATCTTCTTTGCAGCAATCCTTGGTAGGGTTACACAGTGGCACAGTGGTTAGGGTGCAGTACTGCAGGCCACTTCAGCTGACTGTTATCTGCAGTTCAGCGGTTCAAATCTCACCGGCTCAAGGTTGACTCAGCCTTCCATCCTTCCAAGGTGGGTAAAATGAGGACCCGGATTGTTGGGGGCGATATGCTGACTCTCTGTAAACCGCTTAGAGAGGGCTGAAAGCCCTATGAAGCGGTATATAAGTCTAACTGCTATTGCTATTGCTATTGCTATTTAAAAATCCTACTGCTCAGCTAAGGAAAAAGGAAGGAGGTGAAAGGCAACCGAGGAAGAAAGAATGTCGAGAGAGAAAAGAAGGACCAGGGGAGACATGATAGCAGCCTTCCAATATTTGAGGGGCTGCCACAAAGAAGAGGGGGGGTCAAGCTATTCTCCAAAGCACCCGAGGGCAGGACAAGAAGCAATGGGTGGAAATTAATCAAGGAGAGAAGCAACCTGGGACTTAAGGAGAAACTTCCTGCCAGTTAGAACAATTAATCAGTAGAATGAGTAGCTCCATCATTGAAGGTTTTCCAGAAGAGATTAGATAGCCACTTGTCTGGAATGGTATAGGGTCTCTGGCTTGAGTAGGGGATTGGACTAGATGACCTCCAAGGTCCCTTCCAACTCTGTTATTCTGTCCCATTCTTCTCCTGCCTCTTTAAAGAGGGGCTTGGCAGGCGGAGAGGTGCAGTGCGGTGGCCTAGAGGTTTCAGCTCTCGCCTCACAATCAGGAGGCTGTGAATTTGGTCCTAGGTAGAGGCAAATATTTCTCTCTCTGGGCACAGTGAGAATATACTATCTGCTGAACAACACTCCGCTCTGGTGACAGGAAGGGCATCCAGTCATTAAACGCTCTTCTAGCTCCATTCAGTTGCAAGGGATTATGGGGTTGTTAAAAGATGATGATGATAATGATGATGACGATGATGATGATGATGATGATGATGATGATGATGATGAAGAGGAGGAGGAGGAGATAGAAGAAGAAGAAGAAAGAAAGAAAGAAAGAAAGAAAGAAGGAAGGAAAGAAAGAAGGAAAGAAAGAAAGAGGGGCTTGGCAGACCCCAAGTCGCTTTAACGTACTCCAGAAGTTCTAAAAGGCTACTGATCATTTGCTCCTAAGTGTAACTCCTCCGCAACGCTCACCGGAGTATGTCGCTGGAGCGTATGAATTTAGACAGCTCATTGGCTGCAGGAGACTAAGCAGGATCTCGCCATAGTATATTTTCAGGTCTTTCAGAAATTAGAAGTCAAATGGAATCTCTTTTGCTGTGCCTACCTACGTATTCCAGCAGAACTCTGAATTACTACTCTGGTTCTTCCGTACAAACTTTGATGGCATCAGGAGAGTCCGTCCTTCTCCGTTCCTTTCCTTCATCCTCTTCTAATATATTGTTGTTATTATTATTATTAATACTATTAATAATATGGTTTTCCTCTTGTCTGGCTGCTACCTCCCAGTTGCCATCAACAGAAGTGCTGGTTCCTTCCTTCTGATGTGAGGTTAATTGGAATCTTAGAAATGAAACACGGCGTCACAACGATGACTTCTCTACCTCCGTCTGCAAGATCTGAGTGTCCCTTCATAATTATTCAATGCTAAATTCCTGCTTCTCCCTCCCTCCCTCTTGAAGCTGACAAGAGCAATGATAGGAAATGGTATTTGATTTGTTGCCATGGAAACCCATCGCTGAAGAGGTGGACTAAATGTGCGATAAACTTTGTCTCTTCAGACGGGTTTTTTCTCTCTCTCTCTCTCTCTCTTTCTCCCCCCCCCCCTTCTCTTTTTCGGACATTAAAAATAATAATAAGAACAATGAGACCAAGGTCAGTTTTAATAACTGTCTGGATTTCCCCGGTTGGGTATTCTTCATGGCAGATTTAGAATTTTCCTAAGAGAAAAAAAGTTTTTTCTTTTTAAAAAAAAAGCCTTTTTAAAAACTGTTCTGTTGTTTGCTTTCACGAAAGAGCGCATTTTGGAACACCCAAAGTGACGGCTGTGTCATATTAATAGACGGTGGTGCCTTTCATTGTTGTATCGGTGGCTTCGTTAAAGTTGCTTGCAACTCTCTGCATCGTCTTGAGAGATGCTAACCTTTTGCCAATCTTTGTTCTTGTGAAGGCACACAGAGACAGGGGGAATCTGTTCGACTTGCCAACAAAACGGTGTGGACAGGGTTTTTTTTTGTTTTTTTTATTAAAGTTTTTTAATTTTTAATTTAAAACAAATACAACATCCTTCTTTACATGCTATAGAAAGTGTATCAGTTGGTTACAAATAGACTTTTGCGCATCTCTTCCACAGTCAAGAAACATAGTTCATGTTAGCTCGAGCATTTTAACTCAAATATTCATACATGTCACCAAAACGGTGTGGACAGTTTTGCCGAATGCCAGCCTGGCTTAATCACTTCTATGCTTTGCTGGGGTGCCTGCTTGCAATGGCTGCTTACCCCAAACTTACGACTGGCATTCCAGGCTTACGACGGTAGGTGGAAATAGCCATAGGAGACAGAAGGAAGATCTGTAGGCTGGACAATAGACATGTACAAAGGTATCTTGGTCCCATAGAAGGAGGGGAGATGTGGAGTGGGGGGATTCAAAAAAGTGTTAACACGGGTTCTGTGGGCGTGGCTTGGTGGGCGTGGCAAAGGGAAGGATACTGCAAAGTCCCCATTCCCTCCCGATCAGCTGGGAGGCAGAGAGTAGATGGGGAGTGGGGCCAGTCAGAGGTGGTATTTACCCGTTCTCCAAACTACTCAAAATTTCCGCTACCGGTTCTCCAGAACTGGCCAGAACCTGCTGAATGCCACCTCTGGAGATGTGGGAAGAATCTCAGATGCCACCCTCCCTAGTTTTCCAGAGAGTAGAAGGAGAAGAGGGGAGAAACATTTTCGGACCGTGGGGTCCTCGGTGTAGATGTTTCACTACCCAACTAGGTAATATCATCAGTGCTAGAAAGGAGAAGGATTTGCAGGGGGAGGGGGGACTGTGGAGGTCCTTGCTGCCCTCTGAGCTTGGTTGTTTTCTTGCAGACGTTTCATCACCCAGCTAAGTAATATCATTAATTGTTATCGTTAATTGTCCTCACTAACAGGAAATTTCCCCTTAGTTCTAAGTTGCTTCTCTCCTTCATTCGTTTCCACCCATTGCTTCTTGTCCTACCCTCAGGTGCCTTGGAGAATAGCTTGACTCCCTCTTCTTTGTGGCAGCCCCTGAGATATCGGAAGACTGCTATCAGGTCAAATCCAATCTGGAGAACTGGGTTTCCTCCATTATTGAGTTCAATTCAGAACAGAGCTGGATGGGACCCTGGAGGTCTGCTAGTCCAACCCACTGCTGAAGCAGGAGACCATGTATCATTTCAGACAAAGGTTGCCCCGTCTCTTCTGAAAACCTCCAATGACGGAGCACCCACAACTTCTAAAGGCAAGTCTGATGAATTGTTCAGAAAATGCCTCCTCGTTTCTAAGTTGCTTCTCTCCTTGATTAATTTCCATCCGTTGCTTCTTGTCCTGCCTTCGGGGGCTTTGGAGAATAGCTGGAAACCCCCCCTCTTCTTTGTGGCAGCTGCCCAAATTTTGGAATTGGCATCACTTTAATTGAGCCCCACTATCTCCCCATCTTCAATAACCCTGGAAGTCATGCTTTGATTTGGAGATGCATCATTTTTGTTGAAATGTTTCCATTCTCTCCTTTGCAATAGGCTTTCCTGGAAAACCAGGATCACCATTAAATCCAATCCAATTGGTAGCATAGCCATGCTCTACACTTCAAGAACCTGGAAGGAAAAGACTTAACCATCAATTATATTGCCGGCCTGTTCTCGGAATAGCCACCGCAACAACACTCAAAGCAGAAAGAGTTTCCCTCCGGTTAACTAAATTTGAAATTTTAATTGACTTTCTATAGGCCCTTTTTTAAAAAGGTCATCTCGTTTAAAGCATTTTTTTCCCCATGTGATTGATGGATTTTATACTTCAAAAAACACCATCCTCCCTTTTGCAAAACCTCCCAGAATTTTCCCAGAAGCAACACCGGTTCAAGGAACAGGAGAGTCCTTCTCGTGTTTTCAATTCCTTCGCGCTCCAGGCTGCCTTTTAATTGTTCTTCATTTCGCAAATCCATCTTCCGAAAAGAGCCAGAGGGCTGCACTGGGAAGGATGGAAATTGTCGGAGTCCTCCAAGATAATGGATTCCCCCTCTACCTTTTTCCTGCTTTTGAAAGAGAGATCATTGTGAACTGGAGGAGAGAAGCAGGAAGCTGAGAAGAGAAGGGGATCTTGGAGAGATCAATAGGAAACTGGAGAGGCAGGATTATATTTTCAGAGCTGGGAGGGTTGACTGGGCATTGATTTTTGAAAACCTTCAAATGCAGAACACTAATAAGGAACACATGGCTGGGAAAAGAAGGCCTTCCAATTGTCACACAGCCTGCTGTAAGCTTTATAAACTGACACAGCGCTGAAGGTTTAGTTAATTGTGCTGACGAGCTCTTGAGCTGGGTATTAAGCAGTGTGTGATCCCAGCCACGATTAAAGATACATTGGCTGGAGACTCACAGTCAACTTTTCACAACAGGAGTCCAAATTCCATCCTTTTTCTAGAGAAGAAAGATTAGCAGGCTTCCTATTGTGAACCGAAGATTTGTTTTCCTCTAAAATCTCACTTAAAAGCTGGGATGGCCGATCTGCAGCAGGATTTCTCGATCCTGAAAACTTTAATATGGGTGGATTTCAACTCTCAGATTATACAGAACTTAGACTGTCGACATCGCTGTCTTTTGGACACCTGAATTTGGATGGTTTAGTTCAGGGCTCAGCAACTCTGGAGCCGCATGTGGTTCTTTCATCCCTCTGCTGTGGCTCCCTGTCGCCAGTCGGCACCACAATTTTGAGAATTTTGTTCTGAAATGGACGTTTTCAAGGAGGCCTGGATATACATACATACATACATACATACATACATACATACATACATACATACATACATACATTGCTTTATTCCATCCTTAATTTGGTTTCTTCCGAACTAAGATTCAGTACTTTTGCAACAGAATAAATACATGAGCATTTTTAAAACTTTCAAACAGGAAACACTGGTTTAAAAGAATGATTTAAAAAAATCATTAGATATCTCTCGATATCTTTATCTATTTCTCTATCTATATCTATATGTCTATATCTCTCTATCTCTATCACTCTATCTATCTCTACCTATCTTTCTCTATCTACATCTATCTATCTCTATTTTTTCTCTCTCTCTCTCTCTCTCTCTCTCTCTCTCTCTCTCTCTCTCTCTCTCATCTATCCATCCATTTTTAAACCACCTTCAGATTTGTGTTCAAAAGAAACACCAAAAAGAAAATCTAACAACAGCAGAAAACCCAAATGCCGTCCACTTTGCCTTCTGGGTTAAAACCAAAGTTGAGATCTCTGTTGAATTGAAAAAGGAAAGTTCTGTTTCTCATTGGGGAAAAAAAAAGAAGCAGGAAAAGATATTTCCTATCTCCGAGATGCACACATGCAAAGATTTTTTGGGGGTTTGTTTGTTTTAATGGCAAAGTTGCTTGTCCCATTTTCCTCCCATTTCAGAAATGGAAGTTGATTTTTCTCTTCCTCGGTTGCCATCTGCTTCTGCTGCTAACAGTCTTCCCGAGTAAGGAGCCATCTGCTGATTTTCATCCGAAGAAGCTTTTTATAGAGCAGCAAAGTGGCGAAGCTTTTTTTTAAAAAAATGACTTAGAATAAGTTGGATATGAATGCGGGGATGAGTTTCTATTTTGTTTCTACTCAACGTACCTAAGGCAGCCTGGGTAGACATCAACAAATTTCACTATAACAACCTTCTTGAAGGAATGTGGTGGCTCAGTTTTTTGTTTCTACTCAACGTACCTAAGATGCTGAGCTTGTCAATCAGAAAGGTCAGCAATTCAGCAGGTTCGAATCCCCAGCGCCGCGTAACGGAGTGAGCTCCGGTTCCTTGTCCCAGCCTCTGCCAACCTAGCAGTTCGAAAGCAGGTAAAAAATGCAAGTAGAAAAATAGGAACCACCTTTGGTGGGAAGGGAACAGCATTCCATGCGCCTTTGGTGTTGAGTCATGCCGGCCACATGACCACAGAGACGTCTTTGGACAGCGCTGGCTCTTGGCTTTGAAACGGAGATGAGCACTGCCCTCTAGAGTCGGGAACATATGTCTTTATCTTTACCGTTGAACCTTCTTGGGGTTATCACAAAAGGGAATCTGCCTTCTAATGAGGCTCAACACTTAAAAGACAATGGCTACTCTTTGAAGACAACCAAGTCCATATTTTGGACAGGGAGGACCACTGGTTTGAGAGAGAGGTCAAAGAGGCCATTTATGTCGAAATTGAACAGCTCTCTTTCAACAGAGGGGGAGGGATAACAACATCATCTATCTCCAGCCTACAACACAGATCTCAGGTGACCCAGAGGACACAGAAAAACGCCCAGGTGGCCTCAATGACCCTGATAAAAGAATACAAATGTCCAGCTGTCTGCAAGGAGTATAAATCCTTCCCTTCCCCTCCATCCAGCCAGAGCTGGAGAAGCTTCTGGGATGGGAAGCGAAATGTCTTCAAAGAAAAACCAGAAAGTCCAGTTGCCTCTTGAAAAAGCACCTTTAGGAATTGGGGGTGTCTAGTGTAATGAAAAGAAGAGCCAGTTGACATGATGGAAGTCTTCCAATATCTCAGGGGCTGCCCCAAAGAAGAGGGAGTCAAGCTCTTCTCCAAATCCCCTGAAGGCAGGACAAGAAGCAATGGGTGGAAACTCATCAAGGAGAGAAGCAACTTAGAACTAAGGAGAAATTTTCTGGCAATTGGAACAATTAATCAATGGAAAGTCTTGCCTCCGAAGGTTGGGGTGCCCCAACACTGGATGTTTTTAAGATTGAGCAACTATTTGTCTGAATTGGTATAGGTTTCCTGCCTGAGAAGGGGGTTGGACTAGAAGACCTCCAAAGTCTCTTCCAACTCTATTATTCCGACCCTAGAAAGAGTGCGGAGAAGAGCAAGGGAGATGGTCCAGAGGCTAAATTCTCCACAGTCACAGTAGACACCTCTGTTGTGAGGCAAGTTGTGCATCGCAATGGGATCTCTGCTCTGCTCTTCTCTATCCCGCACAAGGCAAGCTGTCACGTCAAAACGTTTAGCAGAACGCGATGGGAATTGAGAAGCGTTAATGTTTCCCAGACTGCCGTCTGCCACATTTACAAAATCTTTCCTCTTTCCAATAGACAATCCTGCCAATCACGGTGACAGTTTGAAGAACACCATTCATTGTTAATTAATTATTAGCTGTCAGCCCAAAGCTTCTGTTGAACTACCTGCGTTCAAGTGTTCACCTGTGATTTAAACTTTTTTTTCTCTTTAAAAAAAAAAAAGGATACGGAATACCTTCAATTACCGGAGGGTGTGGAAATGCCTTCCGATATTCCTTTTCTTCAGCGACGGCTTCAGGTACAACATTCATAATTAACTGTTGCAAAGTTGCAAACGTGTCTTGGTGATATTTTTTTTCCTCCCAAGGTTGGGAAACTCTAAAACAGGGAAAGGAATAAGGAGGCTCTCTTGGCAAGCCCTCCCAGCCACACCAGAAAGAAAGCATGAAGGTTGACTCAGCCTTCCATCCTTCTGAGGTGGGTGAAATGAGGACCCAGACTGTGGGGGCGATATGCTGACTCTGTAAACCGCTTAGAGAGGGCTGAACGCCCTATGAAGCGGTATATAAGTCTAACTGCTATTGCTATTATTAGTTAGCTGGGAAGAGATGGTGGAGAGAAAAATAAAATAAAGAGGGCAGGTTGCGGTGGGGGTATTTTTTGCAAAATACAGTAAGGCGTTGACCAGATAATGTTTTGAAGAAGAAGAAGAAAATTAAGGAAGACCATAATGATATCTATAGCCGAAGACCTGCAACGTGATTTTAATCATTTTGCGATCCCAACAGCGCCTCGGCTCAGCTCTTCGTTAACATAATTAAAGCGACTAAAAATAAGGGTACCTTTTCCAAGACGTTGTAATGAGATGCTTGGGAGGCTCCAAATATGCCGGAGGGGAATTGCTATTAAATATTGATTGTGTGTGTTGCCTGTCTGGCCCGCGAGAGAGAGGAGGAGAGGCCACAAGGAAAAGAACGGGCGTCCATGTTTATCTGAGTGCGACTATATTTGTCATGGAATCAGAAGCAAAATTGTTAAGAATAGAAGCAGTCAATGGAGGTTTGGACATCTATTATCAGGAGTTTTTCCCCCGTCTGTTGTGGCCTGCCAGCAAAGCTGGCAGCAGAGTCAGACAGTGAGGAGGGTTGGGGAGGAACCTGGGCCAGTCCTGGAGTCTGGGGAAGGCTCGGATGAGGGCTCTGCGTCGGAGGCAGAGAGGGGGCCAGAGCCATATGCCAGTTATCAGCTGCCTTTGGAGCTAGACAGCAGTGAGGCAGAGGAACAGCTGGAGCCTGTTCCCAGTGTCCACATGTGCAGAGCTGCCAGAAGAAAAGAACAGCTCAGAAATCAGGGTCGACTTGGGAGTAAAGCCACAGGTGGACAGTGAATGGCCCCTCCCATAGGACATAAAGAGGAGGGAAAGGGGAGGGGGCTTTTGCAGGAAACGATTTGTCCGTTCACTTGTTTCAGGAGTGAGAAGATCTGTCTGTGAATCTCAGAGACTCTGTGCCAAGTTTTTTCTTGCACAGCACCAGATTTGGAAAATATTTCCATGGCAGCTTTCCAAGCTAGATAAGGTCTGTGGTCATAACTTCACCTTTGGAAGACTGTTTGCCAGGCCTTTGATGAATGTGAATGAGAGGAATTCACATTCGTTTAATAAAGGGGTTTTTGTCAGGACCAGGAATCTGCCTCGTGGTTTTTGGGGTGGGAACATCGTCGGTCGGAACATCGTCAGAAGACTTTTTGATTCCCAGAATTTACCAAAATGTGTCATTGTGGTTTGGAGAAGTGGAGGGGTTTGTGTGTGAAATGGAAAGAAGGGAAGAGTCAAGTTCCCAAAAATGCAAGTGAAAAACGAATGAGAGTTTAGCTGTTTTTCACAGGGTGGTAAGGATACCAACATTTATTCTGCAGTTTTTGAATCGCTCTCCTTCAATGTAATTTTTAATTTTATTTTTAGATTATTTTTATCTTGACTTAATTATTTTTATGAATGACTCAAAGTGGTGAATGTGTTTAACACCGTCTCCTATTTCCACCAGAACAACAACCCCTAGGTTGGGCTGAGAGAGAGGGACTGAACCAAAGTCACTCAACTGGTTTTTCATGGGGAACTAGAACTTCCAGTTTCCTTGTGATTGGCCCAAGGCATGCAGCCAACTTTCCTACCTAAGGTGGGACTAGAACTCACAAATCTTCTGGTGATTGGCCTAAAGTCACCAAACCATATTTCATAACTTAGGTGGGACTACAACTCACCATCTTCTGGTGATTGGCCCAAAATTACCCAACCATCTTTCATGGTGGCGATTTCTATTTTCAGAGAAAGATAGATAGATATAGATAGATAGATAGATAGATAGATAGATAGATGATAGATGGATGGATGGATGGATGGATGGATGGATGGATGGATGGATGGATAGATAGATAGATAGATAGATAGATAGATAGATAGATAGATAGATGATAGATGGATGGATGGATGGATGGATGGATGGATGGATGGATGGATGGATGGATGGATGGATAGATAGATAGATAGATAGATAGATAGATAGATAGATAGATAGATAGATAATAGATAGATTCTTTAACTTTTATCGCTTGCATCTATTATGGAGATTCTGTGAGTTGAAGTCCACACATCTTACAATTGCCAAGGTTGAGAAACAGAAGTTTAGATAATAATGGATTCAACACTTATGAAGACCCACTGGAATCATATGGCAAAAAAATAACAGATTCCAATGCTGGAACTTTAAATATTAATAGAGGGATACTCACTACAACTCCTGGATCCGAGACAAAGAATGTTACTAATTCAGCATGGATCCAGAATTTGAGAGAAAGGGGAAGTTCCATTAGTTAGCAAATGAAGCACCCGTTTTTATTAAGCCACTTGAAACGGACATATGGACCAGGATATACAGAAGAATGAAATGTATTAGAAAGCTGGAAATGAAACACCTCCCCCCTTCACTACTGGGAGAGATGGAGAAATTAGAGAGATGAATTTGCGAACTGGGTTGAGATGACATATTGAGATGTGTTATTTTGCATAAATATTGGACAAGCAAGTGAGTTAGTTTATATGATTGATCTTTCCATAATGGTTATTCTCCTTGCTCATGCTGAAATGATTTCACAATGCTGACTTTTTCTCTCGCTAATAAAGCAGGCAATAATAAATAAAACACACTTTGGTTGGATCCAAATTTAATCCTAGGTGAAGCGTCGCTACAGACATTGAAATGAATTCTAATTAATCCTATTGATTTTAAGGAACCTGCCCCGGATGGCCATCGCTTTGATCCCGCCAATCCAAGCCATCATTCCACTGATTGGGAAACAATCCAATATCTGCTTCATTATTTAGCTTTCCACTTGGATGGATGGGAATGCAATTAGACTTGCCATTTTTAAAGAAGGGAAACATGCAAAATGCAAACGAGGCAGCCATAATCTACCACCCAAAGGAAAGGGAGGATGAGTTTCGTAAAGAGCTATTGGGTGTTTACCGCCATCAGATATTTATAGTGATGTCAGATGTAGGAAAATGATGGTAAGGGAGGACCTCTCCTCTGCCGTCTTGCTGGCCAAGTTCCATTTGTCAGAAGGTCATAATCAATAATAAAAGCAGGCTAGAGAGACAACATAATGAGACCTGCAATCCACTACTCTGTTTTATGCACGTCTCAATATCTTCCCTCAAACATCTCCGCCTCAAGTCTTTAGAGATAGTTATGGAGGCTTCTGTAACTCCATCCCATCTGAAGCTGATATAAAATTGGAGGAAATCTTATGAAGCTTATCAAGAGAGCCAGTTTGGTCTAGTGCGCAAGGCCCCAGGCTAGAATCCAGGAGACAGAGAGTTCTAGCCTATTAGGCATGAAGGACAGCTGGGTGAGTTTGGGACAATCACCAGGAGACGGAGAGTCCTAGTCCTGCCTTAGCCATGAAAGCTGTAGGGTGACTTTGGGCTAATCACTAAGAGACGGGCTCTCAGTTATCAGCTGCCTTCGGAGTCAGACATCAGTGGGGCAGAAGAACAGCTGGAGCCTGTTCCCAGTGTGCGCATGTGCAGAGTGGCCAGACGAAGGGAACAGCTAAAGAACAGGGGTCGACTTGGGAGTCAGGCACAGGGGGACCATGTGCAGCTCTGTCTGTCTTGTCATATCAAGCATGTATCTTTCCATGGTTCTTTGCGCCCCTCGTAACTTTTGTCTCTATTGTGAGGTTAGTGTCGATGTTTCACCAGCCGAGGTTAGAGATGATGATGATGATGATCATCATCATCATCATCATCATCATCTATTTTAAGAAGAAACGTGTCTGATCCCTAGGACGCTGGCAGCAACCTGTATCAACCATTAGCACCAGTCAATGGGATTTGTGACACATTTTTAAATGTTCACTTGTCTGATTTTCATGTTTAATGAATAAGAGAGATAATTCCGCACTTTGAAGAGTTGGGATTAAAGCAATTTTTCTCTATAGTCCTAGTGACCTCTAGTGGATGAGGTTAGATTTACACCCTGCTGCTTTTCAGATGCATATCACATTATTTTTCAACTTTTACAATTTCCAAGACGTATGGACTTCAACTCCCAGAATTCCCCAGCCACCATCTCTAGACCTTAACGCCTAGAATCCCCCAGTCCATCCCAGCCAACTTCTGTTGCTAAGCAAGATGGTTATTAAGTAAGTCACATCCATTTTTACCGTTTTTGTTTTGCCACAATTGTTATGCCAACCACTGCAGTTGTTAAGTGAATCACACAGTCGATAAGCAAGTCCCTCTTTTCCCATGGACTTTGCTTGTAGAAAGTCAACTGGGAAAGTCCCTGGGATACCGCAAAGCTGATAAATACATTCCAGTTGCCAAGATCCTGAATTTTGAAAACATCATCATACAGCTTTAAGGGCGAGGAGTAAGTTGTAAGACCATTTTTTTTCCCCACATATAATTTTCATTGTTTTATCCATGTATCAAATACAAAGAGAAACAAAAATAGAAAATTAAGGGAAGGAAAAATAGGAAAGGAAATACGAGATACAAGGGAGGGGAGAAAAAGGCATTGACTTCCCACTTTTCTTTACAAGATAACATTACAACCTCAACTTTTTACTTTTACACTTATATTATTATATACAATATATTCCAGACTCCAGAGTACAAATGGTGCACAGTTTGGTGAAATAAGAGAAACTCCAGGAAACTAGAAAACAGCCTCCAGGAAAACTAGCTAGTTGAAATCATGTGGAAGGAAGGACATCAGAACAACCTTAATAGATCTGGGACAAGACTCTGGACCTTCTGTCCCTCTTGGTAGTCAGATATTTCTCCAAAAGAGGAGGAGAGGTAGACCTTGGGAGCGGAATCAAGAGAGGACTCAGCCTAGAATCCTTAGATGTCCACAAATGTTCCAAATCTTGAATTCATCCCTTGAATCCCATTGACTTTTATCTGACACCAATTAATGTTGACTGTTAGTTGACTCTAGAGTCTTAAGTACAGACATAAGCAATAAATCAGTTTAACATGCGGCCCTGATTCTTTGCACCTGACGAAAACCTAAAAAGAAGGAATCACTGGCTCCCTGGGGGTTGTGGCCCGCCAATGGCCAGTGGGACTGGCAGCAGAGTCGGACAGGGAGGAGGTTGGGGAGGAGCATGGGACAGTCCTGGGGGCTGAGGAAAGCCCAGGCGAGGGCTCTGCATCGGAGGCAGAGAGGGAGCTAGGCAGCAGTGAGGCAGAAGAACAGCTGGAGCCTCTTCCCAGTGTGCGCATGCGCAGAGCTGCCAGAAGACAAGAACAACTAAGGAAGCAGGGTCGACTTGGGAGTAAAGCCCCACCTTGGAGGTGATTGACCCCTCCCCTAGGAAACAAAAGAGGAGCGAATGGGGAGGGGGCTTTTGCAGGGAATACTTCGGTCCTTCAGTCGTTTCAAGAGTGGAAAGTTCTGTTTGTGACTATAAGAGACTCTGTGCCAAGTTTTGCCTTTCCCTGCATTTGGAAACTGGTTTTATGGTAGCACTCCAAGGGAGATAAGGTGCGTGTGGATAAATATTCCTCTGAAAGACTGTTTGCCAAGCCTTGCTGACTGGGAATGAAAGGAATTCACAGTTCTGTAAATAAAAGGGGTCTTGCTTTTTAAGGAAGCCTGGCTCAGAACACTGGGGATGCAATTCAGAATTCCCATCCTGGTTCCTCCAGGGATTTCGAGACGCCTGTCAGAATTCCCAGCTAGCCTTTTCCTTGCTCTCCAAAAGAATATTCATAGAACCATAACGCAGATCACTTAACTACTTAATATTGCTGTTTTCTATCTCTTGTCTAATATTATTATTGTTTTTCTCCAGAACTATTTGACAAACATGACAGATTTCATATATACATATTCAAATGTATTATTTATATTAATAATACATATATAAAGATTTATTTTTAATTTTTCAGTTTTAAAATCCATCTTTCCTTAAGCAGTAGTGTCATCTGGGCACAGATTTTTCTCTGCAACATTCTTCCATAAATTATAAGACATTGTACAGTTAAACCTTATAAATCTCTTCATTTTCTTCTTAACATGTCTTCTAATATAAATACAATAATAACATTAAATGTAGGGTTTTTTTTCAGTAATGCCGACAATTATAATTTTATTTTTATCTCTGTCTTGGTACATTTTTCTATTGTTCTACCTTCTTTTATTTCCAATTGTCCTTTTTTGTTCTCTAACCATTGGCAAAACGCCTCCCACATCGTATAATCACGAGATTGTTCTTTCTCCTTAATTGCCCAAGTTAGTCTGTTCATTTCTGCGTATTCTAATATTTTCCTAATCACCTTCTCTTCAGTAGGAATCTCTTCACTTTTCCAATATTGTGCAAATATTTTCATTGGGGATATTAGCTGAAACTCATAATAAAGAGAATACATATTTAATTATTCATAAATTCAAATTTATTCCTATATCAGCATTTAAAACCTTTGATACAAAAATGGAGCCGTCTTTGTGTACAACACAAAGCATGACGTCTATACGACCCCCATGGGAGGTCAATTGCTTGGCAGAGGTTCACTGAATTGAAGTGGATCCCAACGGATCAACTAGGCGGCAAAGCTTTGGAATGGGGGATCCCTGCAGGGTTTCGTGGTACCTGTTATGATCTTCATGGGGGTCGCTCTCCTCAAAATACAGCTCTCCCCCATGGATGTCCTTCACGTCGATGGTGAAGTTGTCGGGATTAACCCAAACCAGACGGTGCACCTGTAACCGGCCGTACGGATGGAGTAACCCATGACTCTTATATCTTGAAGTAACGGCAAATCAGAATTCGGTGCAGGGGTGTCTCCCGGACGCGATACTGGCTGAAGGCAACCGGGGTTCCTTTTCGCTTGGAGCCATGGTCTTCCCGCCCTCCGCCGGAGGATGGGAAGTACTGAACCAAGCTCTTCCCTTCACTGCAAAGAGGGACGTGGAAGGAGGGATGGGGACACGCAGGGGGGACGGTCAGTCCAGCCAGCTCTGCAAGGGTCGGGAAGAGAGACACCAACTCAACCATTTCTTTGGGTTTCCTGGAGTGGGATAGGAGAAAGAATTAGAGTAGGGAGTGTCAATCAGCCAAGAACGATACCCGGAGTTACTTCTGTCCTTTGTTCTTTCTTACCCACAGACAGAATCGTGCCAAACTAAAGTAGCTATTCACATCGCCAAAGATACACTCTGAGAATAGTTAAGGAGGAGCCTGCCTAACTCTCTTCCTGTCTATCTAAGCCCGTGAGGGGGAACCTATGGCATGCAGGCCCAAAGTGGCATCTGGAGACACGTCGCCTGGCATTGCGCGGCGTCGCCAATTCCTCTTCTGGGTTCTGGCGCCCAACGATCAGCTGGCCTTTGTGCGTGCGGCTGTGCCAGAAACTGGAAGACCTGGTTTCCTGGTGCGAGCATGCATGCCAGCCAGCTGTTCATTGCATGCACATGCATGCCAGTAACCAGAAGTCAGGCTGACCTCGAGCAGGCATCTGCTGGAAACTGGAAGTGCATTTTCCGGTGTGCGCATGACTCCTGGGCAGCTCCACTTCTGGGTTGCAGCCAGACAAGCGCACGCAGAAAGCACACACACTCATGTGCTCCTCATGTGCTTAGATCAGTGATGGTGTCCTCTTGGAGCTTCTCCCTCCTTCCTGGAATCCAGACACCATTCCACCCCAGTGAGAACAGCAGAGGCAATTATTCGATGATCAATGCCCGGGAATCCATTCAAGATGGAGATACATTGGAACCCAACTGGAATCCTTGAGTTGAGTCCGTTAAAACCAATCAAGGACAAGGACAATCAACAGTTGATTGACCAACTTTGATCTAATTCAAGCAAGGGGAGCTTCTCTCTCTCTCTCTGGGGAGTTGATTCCACTGTCAAATTGCCTTCATTGTTAAGACCTGTTTGCTCCCAACATTCAATCAGATTTGGTCCTCCTACGACCTACGTCCATTCTTCTGCGTCCCGTAGCGTGTGTTTTATGACAAATAGAATGCGAGTTCTATGGATGCCCTGCCTTGGTAAGCAGAGCCATTCTGGCCTTTTCAACATTATAAATGAACTGAAGCCAGGAAACCTGGGGGAAAAAACCGGTATCTACCAGGGATGAAATGCTCTGAAGTCTGCTATCAGTTTGCTTCACTGGCGCATGTACACCGTAAGTGCTAAGAAGCCTTTTCTGAGCCCTGGATCAGCTGTGCCACGTGACTTAGATTCCCTAAAAGGCAGGATTTCCTGCTTTCTAGCGAATATAAATCGAACGGCACAGCTGATAGTTGGAACTTTCTTTAGCATTTTTTATCACCGGTTTGGGCAAACCAGCCTGAATTGGTAGCATTTCACCTCTGGCATCTACTTACTTTGAAAGATTTTACTGTTTTTTCCAGAATGGCTTACCAAACCAAAAACGGCCCCGCAGAATTTTCACGCTAAAATATACATTGGCATTGAATAAAATCTAACAAGGAAAACAGCCGCATGTCTGAAGCGAACAGGGAAGGCCTCCTCGGATTAGCAACCAAAGGTCAGGCTTTTAATTTTTGCACTGTTAATGGTGGGTTTTTTACCTGGAAGCGCAGAGCAGGAATCTTGAACAAAGGGATCAAGGAATGGGAAAAACTTTCTGTCCCCCGGTCAGGAGATCAGAGTGGTCACTCCCGGCACGTAGAACATCAATGGCACTCGCGTGGCTACGTCGAAGTTGCTGTATTTCGCCCACTCGCCGTGTTCACCCAGGGACCAGCCTAAATGAAACCAAGAGCCATGAAGGGGAGACAGCATTGAGAGGAATCCTGTGGATCGACCACAAAGATATCAAGGAACAGCCGAGCTTTTAAAGTCTCCAAAACTCTCCAGCCAGTCTTAGAACCAAATAGGAGGTGATGATGTCGTAAAGAGACTGGACGAGGTGTGGAGAGGAGTCAAACAGGGAATTAGTCTGAAATCATTAGGCACAGAGGAAAAGTCCCACCCTGCTTCATCATTTTTTAACGACCCATAATCCCTTGCAGGATGGAGTCTGGGAAACTGAATGGAGCTAGCAGTGTGTTTAATGGCCAGATACCCTTCCTGTCGCCATGCGGAGTTTTGTTCAGCATATATATTCTCACGGTGCCCAGAAACACCTGCCTCTAGCTAGGATCGAACTCACAGCCTCCTGATTGTCAGGTGAGAGCTCCACCTCTAGGCCACTGCACCACTCCGGAGTAGGGAGGGAGTGGAGATTTTGCAGTCTCCTCCCTCTGCCACCTCCACAGAACCGGTGGTAAAAAAACGTTTGAATCCCCCCCCACTGCTTCAACTCCCAGAATCCCCAGCCGGCTGGGAAGTTGCAGTTCACGCCTCTTAAAAGGTGCCAAGGTTGGGAAACCCCGACGTAACTCATTGGACGAGACAAGCCTTTGTGTAGAAGCTGCGTTATTCCGGAGGTCAAGAGGTGCAATTCGTCACGTTTCTCCAGAAAATGAAGCTGTGGGGTTTGCGATGAAACTCCCAAGTGGCCAGGAAGTCTTACCGTGGTCTGCGGTGAAAACCACCACCGTGTTGTGCGAGAAGCCTGTCTCATCCAGGGCAGCCAGCAACTTCCCCACCAACGTATCCACGTAGGAAACAGAGGCGAAATAACTCTGGCGAATCTTACACTACAAAACAAAGTTTGCAAAAGGGGAAGCTTAAGTTTAAGTTTTATTTTATTTATCTGCCGCCCTATTCCCTAAAAGGGACTCAGGGCGGCGAAACAACTTAAACGGGAAGGGGAAACATACAAGTACAAAATAGACATATTAAAATGACCAACAACCACACCTGTCGGGAGGGGAGGGGAGCTCATCAACCCCAGGAAGAAAAAATGAGTTGTGGCTGCTACACCATCAGTCAAAGCAGCCTCTGAAAAGTCTTTCAGGAGGTCATTTCGTTTTTCAATACGCCTGCCTCCCCGATTAATGCAGGTAGTCCTCAACGTATGACCACAGCTGAGCCCAAAATTTCAGCGGCTGAGCAGGACCGTGTGAAGTGTGAGCTTTTGCAACTTTCCTTGCCACCGTTGTTAACGTGAATCCCTCCAGCTATTCAGGTAGTAACGCGGCGTTAAGTGGGTGTGGCATTCCCCCCATTGCCTTTGTTCGTTGCAAAACAAAGGGAGGAGGTGACTCCGAGACACTGCAACGGCCAGAAGCAGACGCCCCTTTCCAAGTGTCCGAATTTTGATCGCGTGACTCCTGGTCCTAATTCTGAAAAATCGTCATCCTGGGCCTTCTCTGTAGCTGCGCCGGACTTATGGAACGAGCTGCCCGCAGAGATCCGGACCCTTACCACTCTCCAGGCCTTCCGTAAAGCCACCAAGACCTGGCTGTTCCGGCAGGCCTGGGCTGTTGATTAAAATCCAGCCCCATGTGAGTGAATGGATGATATTTTATTTTAAAATAATTGTATTTTTTGATATTTTATGTTTTTACTTTTGTTGCGAGCCGCCCAGAGTCCCTAGGGAGTGGGCGGCATAGAAATCTTATTAAAGTTGCAAAGTTACTTCTTTCAGCGCCATGGTAAATTTGAACCATCGCTGAATGAACTGTTGTAAGTTGAGGACTACCCACAGGAGAAAAAACAAAAGACTGGCCATCCAACTCTTTCAGACCACAACCGGATCATCATCTAATGCAGTGTTTCTCACCTTGGCAACTTGAAGATGTCCGGACTTCAACTCCCAGAATTCCCCAGCCAGCATTCGCTGGCTGGGGAATTCTGGGAGTTGAAGTCCGGACATCTTCAAGTTGCCAAGGTTGAGAAACACTGATCTAATGGGCCCATAAGGGAAACTCTACCTGGAAGTGTTCTGGGATGGGCCCGTAAGGGAAACTGAGGTTCAAGGCTGCCACGTCGTCTCTCCGCCGCAGGTCCCTCCAGGGATTGTAGGCAACGGGAGGAAGCTTTTTAGGGAGTGCCGGGTCGGGAGCCAAGGTGACATTTTCCAAAGGGTATAATCTGAGAATTCCTGGAGAGAAGAGATGATCCAAACTGACTTCCTAACGAGACTCCATCACTTGGGATGGGCTCAGTTGCTTTGACAACAGATAAATATTTTCCGAACGACACTCTTTTCCTGCATCTAACTCTGTCCTTTAGCTAATCTTCCCACTCCAGGCAATCGAAACAGTGAGAGTGTGACCTTGTTCGTGAAACCCACTTTACATTTTCCTCGTTGTTAACGACTCCATGGGACAGAAGAAGAAGAATTGGATATTGGGGAGAAATTTAGACAGTTAGAAGGATACAGAGAAAACTCCATGATATACCCAAGGTCCATGTATAGTTTGCATCAAGTTTTCTTTCCCTTGGTGGATTGAAGATTGTGGACTTCAACTCCCAGAATTCCTCAGTCAAGATGCCCACCTGGGGAATTCTGGGAGTTGAAGTCCACACGTCTTCAAGTGGCCACAGGTGAGAAACACTGGTTTAGATAATCAACCAGCCGAGTCCCTTTTGACTTAGCAATAGCAATAGCAGTTAGACTTATATACCGCTTCATAGGGCTTCCAGCCCTCTCTAAGCGGTTTTACAGAGTCAGCATATTGCCCCCACCAACAATCCAGGTCCTCATTTTACCCACCTCGGAAGGATGGAAGGCTGAGTCAACCTTGAGCCGGTGAGATTTGAACCGCTGAACTGCAGATAACAGACAGCTGAAGTGGCCTGCAATACTGCACCCTAACCACTGCGCCACCTCGGCTCCTGACTTCTTCAATGCCAACTTCTCCTTTCTTTTGAAGACCCTTTCTTTTGAAGGGGTTGGACTGGATGACCTTCAGGTCCCTTCCAACTCTGTTATTCAATTCTATTCTTTTTTCTTCATTCCAATATTTGTCCTGCCACATACCTCCCAACGACTCATAAGATCTCACAGGCTGGGCCTCCTTCGGGTACCGTCAACCGGGAAATGCCGGTTGGCGACTCCTCGGGAAGGGCCTTCTCTGTAGCTGCTCCGGCCTGTGGAACGATCTACCCGTAGACATCCGGACCCTTCCCACTCTCTCGGCCTTCCGAAAAGCTACTAAAACCTGGCTGTTCTGGCAGGCCTGGGGCTGTTTGAACAAGGTCCAGCCCCACTTAAATGGAATGTATGGTGTGTTGTTTTTTAAATTATATCTCACATTATTTTTTAATTCTTATTTTATCTTGCTGTAAGCTGCCCAGAGTCCCATGGGATTGGACGGCATACAAATTTATTAAATTGCTAAATTTATTAAATTGCTAAATTGTCCTGTCCTATTCCTATCCTATCTTATTCCTATACCTGTCCTGTCCTTCATTCCACTATCTATTCTATTTCTATTCTATTTCTATTCTATTTCTATTCTATTTCTATTCTATTCTATTCTATTTCTATTCTATTTCTATTCTATTTCTATTTCTATTTCTATTTCTATTTCTATTCTATTTCTATTCTATTTCTATTTCTATTCTATTTCTATTTCTATTCTATTTCTATTTCTATTCTATTTCTATTTCTATTCTATTTCTATTCCTATTTCTATTCTGTTCTACTCTATTCTACTGTATTCTACTCTATTCTACTCTATTCTACTCTAATCTATTCTACTCTACTCTACTCTTATTTCTATTTCTATTTCTACATTTCTATTTCTTTTCTATCGATATGCCCTTCTAGGAGAGATGCCTTTGAGGACTCTCCCCTCTTCTTCCCTGCGGAGAAACTGCCTTACCCGGGGGTATCTGAATGGGATGTGGGCTTGTGATAGCCGACAGCCAGGAAAAACTTCCTCTTGATTCTTTTCATGGCCTTCAGCAAGTGGACGGCCTCCTCGGTGCTCTGGATATCTGGCAAGTTCCCTCGGGCATCTCAGCCACCTCCACCGGGCAGATCAAGTCGGCGTGAAGCTTTCCGTCTTTGCCTTTGCAAACCTTGAAGGGAAAGAACAGCAGTCATAAAACAGATCTGGCCGCTGGAAGGAGACCAGGGCAAACTCAACAAGCCTCTAAGGAAGGTTGTAGGAGTCAGGAGAGAGAGAGCACTCTGGCTCCTACTAGCCTACTACTCGTTTCTCCAGCAGTGAAGTAATTCTCACCACTTCCTCAAATCAGTTGAGGAAAAGCGTAAAGAAAAAAGACTTCATCTCTAATTGATCGTCTGTATTTAGATTCTATTGTATACAAGTAATCTTGAGAGTGGCGTGGTGGCCTAGAGGTGGAGCTCTGGCCTCGCAATCAGGAGGCTGTGAGTTCGATCCTAGGTAGAGGCAGGCATTTATCTCTCTCTCTTTTTTTTTTAAGACTTATATACCGCTTCATAGGGCTTTCAGCCCTCTCTAAGCGGTTTACAGAGTCAGCATATCGCCCCCACAGTCTGGGTCCTCATTTCACCCACCTCGGAAGGATGGAAGGCTGAGTCAACCCTGAGCCGGTGAGATTTGAACCGCTGAACTGCAGATAACAGTCAGCTGAAGTGGCTGCAGGAGAGCACTCTAACCACTGCGCCACCTCGGCTCTCTCTCTCTCTTTCTTGGCACGAGGAGAATAGATTGGCTGAACAAACTCTGCTCTGGCAACAAGAAGGGCAGGCGGCCAGTAAACACCCAGCTCCATTCAACTACCCAGACTCCACCACCTCCAAGGGATGATGGGGCTGTTAAAAGAAGCGGATGATGATATACAGGTAATCTTCGACTTGCAATTGTTCATTTAGCGACCATTTGAAGTTGCAACAGAGCTGAAAAAAATGACGCATGGCTGTTTTTCATACAGCCATTGCAATATCCTCAGGGTCACGGGATAAAAATTTGGACGCTTTGCCACCGACTCGTTATTTATGACGATTGCAGGGTCCCGGGGGGTCATGCGATCCCCTTTTGCAACCTTCTGCCGGGCAAAGTTAATGGGGGAAAACAGATTCGCTTAACGACCGTGCTTCTAACTTAGCAACGGCATTGATTTGCTCAACAACCGTGGCAAGAAATGTCTCAAATGGGGCAAAACTCACTTAACAAATGTCTCGCTTAGCAACAGGAACTTTGGGCTCAATTGTGGACGTAAGTCGAGGACCGCCTGTATTATCAGTGGTCACTCGTTGTCAACAACCGTAGCGCCCGCCTACCTTCGTGTTTTCGTATTTTTCGGAAGAGGGATGGAAAGCCGGAGCGGACCAGCTGAAGGGGAAATCGTCACTGTGGTTCGAGGAGATCCCTGGGGAGCAGAAAGGCGACACCCAGGTAAGGCTGGAGCCAGGCCTCGGATCGGACCCCAAACGCTCTTGGGAAGCCCCGAGGAAGCTCACCTGGGTGGAAAACCTTCCCCACGGACAGGGGTGACGTAGCCGTTCTCCTTGAAGTACTGCGGCAGCGTGGTGTAGTTTCCCGCGTGGCTTCGCCAATACGAGTTAAAGTCATAGAGCCTGGTGGAATCAGGTCTGCGGCCTGTGAGGAAGGAGACCCTGCTTGGGGCACAGACAGCTTGCTGGAGACAAAAGAAGACAGACAGAGAGAGGGAGGGAGGGGGAGAGAGAGAGACAGAGAGAGACAGAGAGAGAGAAGGAGAGGGGGAGAGAAAGAGAGAGATACAGAGAGAAAGACAGTGAAAGACAGAGAGAGGGAGGGAGAGAGAAAGAGACAGACAGAGAGAGGGAGAGAGAGGGAGAGATACAGAGAGAGAGAAGGAGAGTGGGAGGGAGGGGAGAGAAAGAGAGAGATACAGAGAGAAAGACAGTGAGAGTGAGTGACAGAGAGACAAAGACAGAGAAAGACAGAAAAAGAAGGGGAGAGGGATGGGGAGGGAGAGAGAAAGAAAGAGAGAGGGACAGAGAGAGAATGACAGAGAGAGAAGAGGGAGAGAGAAAGAGAGAGAAAGAGAGGGGGAGGGAGGAGGAGAGACAGAGAGAGACAAAGACAGAAAGAGAGAGGGAGGAGAGAGAGGGGGGAGAAAGAGAGAGGGAGGGGGAGGGAGACAGAGAGAGGAGGGAGAGAGAAAGAGACAAGACAGAGAGAGGGAGGGAGAGAAAGACAGAGAGAGAGAGAAGGAGAGGGGGAGGGAGGGGGAGAGAAAGAGAGAGATACAGAGAGAAAGACAGTGAAAGACAGAGAGAGTGAGTGACAGAGAGACAAAGAGAGAGAAAGACAGAAAGAGAAGGAGAGAGGGATGGGGAGGGGGAAAGAAAGAGGGAGGGACAGAGAGAGAATGACAGAGGGAGGTGGGAGAGAGAAAGAGAGAGAAAGAGAGGGGAGGGAGGAGAAGAGACAGAGAGAGACAAAGACAGAAAGATAGAGAGAGGAGAGGGACGAGAATGTGGTTTAGCAATAAGGTATATATTGTGTGTGGCAGAAATCCCAAGTTCTAGATCAAAAAGATGACGGAAGTTGTGAGTGCTCGATCCCTGGAGGTTTCAAGAAGAGGCTGGACAGCCATTTGTTCAGAATGGTATCAGGTCTCCTGCTCAAGCATATTTGGGCTGGGGAATTCTGGGAGTTGAAGTCCACATATCTTAAGACGCCCACCACTCCTCCATGTCTGGAGGAGAATCCCCCCCCCCCTGTTCTGGCTTTTGTGGCACAGTGAGGGGGGGGGAAGAGGTGATGGTTCTACACTTGCTGGCCATTTCTGCAAAGGCCCACAAGTTGGGGACCCCTGGTCTGCAGAAAGGAAATCCTGATTTGTGAGGATGCTCCAGACAGCCAGACTAACCAAGACGCCCCCCTCCCTCCCACAAAAATTAAATAAGTAATGAAGATGATGATGTCAGTTACCTGGGCAAAGGCATTCTGGAACACCACACTCCTGGAAGCCAGCTGATCAATGTTGGGTGATCTCACCAGGGAGTCCCCGTAAGACCCCAAGGCAGGGCGCAAGTCATCCGCAATCAGGAAGAGAACATTTAAGCCTTGATTATAGACATCACGAAGAGGCCTGGGAGCACCATCCACCCATCCTAATTGGGGAAGAAGGAACATGGTGGAATGGAGAAGCAGATCGTTTTAAGCTTGTTAGCTCTCCTTTTTAAAAGAAAAAAAAGATAGCAGTGGTTCAATATGGTACACCGGATACTTCCAAAGATTAATTCCCTGCTAAACTTCAGTTAGCAGATTTTATGAATGGCAAAACTAAAAAAAAGGACTTCGATTGGGATAATGCACAGAGTTAATCGGATTGGATTTTGATATTTTAATCATCTCATCTAATTGCCCCACGGAAGGGAAGGGAAAACTATTGAGAAGGGAAGGGAAAGGAGAAGGAGGAGGGGAAAGGAAAGGAAAGACTACTGAGAAGACAGGAGAGGCTATAATTCCCAAAAATCTCCACTTCTGCTTTAGAGACTCTGCAAGAGCATTTAACGTAGGGAAATTTTTAGCAGTTCCTGTACATTTCCTGGTTTAAATGAACAGTGGTTTCATCGTGTTATTATGAATCATCCCCACATTTTTAAGCATCCTTGTGGGAGGAGAGAGAATTTCATAAACACATTTATTAAAAGTATAATGGTAACAGAATACCACTGGAAAAAAAATTCTGAAGGTCGGGGGCTTTGAACACTGAAATGGAACAACAAAAAAATATTAATTTGGCTTTAATAGCTGACAAAAAGAGCTATTTAGCTGCGGTTGAGACCAGCTGTTCACAGCCACCCACACAGGTTAAATTGCTAGTCTGCTTCTGGATGCAGGAGGACTTGGGTTCAAGGCTCACTCAACCACAAAGCCAATGAATTGAATTTGGATCTGTCACTTATACCTCCTTGCAGAGCTGCTGTGTGCTTATAAAACACAATAAAAGAAAGAATCCGATGGGCTTTCAAAATGTCAACAGAAGAGAATATTTGCAGCTCAGGGTCGAAATGGGGGGGGGGGTCCTTGGTGCTCTCTGAGCTTGGTGGTTTTATTGCAGGAGGTTTCATGAAGGTAACATGGTCAGCATTCATGCGTTTGGAGTTTGCTCTCTGTTTAAGACCAACCTTTCGGACCTCAGGGACCACTAAATTTATAATTGCAAATCCCGTGGACCGCTAATATGATTTTTTTTAAAAAGATAAATAGTATTTAGTGCAATATAAGTAGTCCACAAACCACTGGACACATCCTCTCCGATAGCCAGAATACAGATAAACAGGGATTAACCCCAGACAAACAATCAAACAGAAAACAATCCCCCTAATCAAGGGGAAGGAACAGGGAGAACAATTGTATCTCCAACAACACCGGCAAAGGAAGCTACTGTGTATAAACAGAGATCAAACCCCACACACCTAATAGCACTGATGAGGTTGCCTATTTGGGTAATGAAACATCTGCAAGAAAACAGGTAACCTCAACAGCATAAGGAGGACTCCGCTTCCAAAATAAGACGGGCGACTGAGGTGATATTCTGAAATAAGACATGAAGCAAACAGGCTGGAAACTGAACCATCCGCAGCAATCTTCTTCATCACCATGAGTTGGAAGGGACCTTGGAGGTCTTCTAGTCCAACCCCCTGCTCAAGCAGGAGACCCTTATCTAAACCATTTCTTTCCAGGTTATGGTACACACACCCATCACCCCCTCCCCTAATTTTGCCCAGGGGGGCTCCAGGTAAGAGCGGGAGGTTTTCTAGCCCCCCTCCCTCCCTCTTTCTTCCTCTCCCCCTCCCACATTGCATCTCCCACCCACCCCCGGAGTCCCGCTTGCAGAGAGGGTGGCTCCCGGAGGGCCCTCTGAACCTCCCCTCGGGGGTCGCCCACGCCCCTGGGTGCACAGGCTTCCCACCCACCCGGACGGATCCGGGAGCGCCTCACCTGCGCCCATCCCCAGCCAGAGCCAGAAGGCGCCCAGGAACCCGAGCGACGCCGCTCGCAGGAGCCCCGACGGTGCCATAGCCTCGCCGGGGGGGAGGTCTTCTTTCATCGCCCAGCCAGGCTCCGGAGGAGGAGGAGGAGGAAGCGGCGGCGGGCAGGGCTTCCCAAGCGCCACCCCAGCCGCGGGGCGGCGGCTGAGGCTGCAAAGGGAGCCGAGCTGGCTGCGCGCACGAAGCTTGCAGATGATGCGCGCCCAGCTTGGCTCTGCAACCTTTCGTGGGAACCGCGTGCCAAGCCAACGCGCGTCTGCCTCGCCTTCTTCTTCTTCTTCCCCTCTTGTGGACGACCCTTAGACCCGCCTTAGGAAAGAGTCCCAGCCGCCCCGGGTCCCTTTCTTGGTTCCCCCCATTCATCCCAATGCATTGGGCGCGGAGGTTTTGCTCCAGAGGTTTCTGGGCTTTTTACAGCTCCCGTCTTTTGCATCGGCTTGGAGAGTATTTGTAGCTCAAGGTTGAAACGAGGTTGCTCGTTTTCTTGCAGACATTTCATTACCAAACTAGGTAACATCATCAGGGCTGGCAGGGAGTGAGGTTTGCAGGGAGGAAGAAGGAGGCCGACTGTGGGGTTCTTGGTGCTCGCTGAGCTTGCTAAGTTTCTTGCAGATCTTTCATCACCCAACATAGGCAACATTCATGTTCATGCATTTTAAGTTTCCTCTCTGTTTAAAACTAAGAACGCATCCTCTCCGGTAGCCAGAATCCAGATGAGCAGGGATTAACCCCAGACAAAGAATCAAGCAGAGAAGTAATCAAGGGATTATTACCAGGAAGAACAATCCTATCTCCACCAACACTGGCAATCCCCGAAGCGAATAAGTTTGGGCATTATGGTTTCCAATAAAGGAGAATATTTGTGTCCTCAGAATTGAAAGGAGGGGGGTCCCTCCTCGGTGGGCTCTCAGCTTGCTTGTTTCCTTGCAAGTCTCTTCTGTCGGTCCTTCTGCCAGAGATCACCACGTGGCACTCATCCCCCAAGAACCAGCCCTGCTGAGCAGTTTGTTCAGAAGTATTGGGACTCATAAAGTGTTGGCATTTGATGGGTTCCCTGAATTTGCCCCCCAAAATCAGTAAAAGCACGCACAGAAACCCTGATACTTATAGCTGTCATGGGCAAATTACAATAAATAAATAAATGAGCATTTAAAAGGCAGATAAAATGGACAGGTTTGCATAACACAGAAAAGTCAGCGCATAAATGCAATCAACTCACTCGAACCAGATGAAATCAGGGTCTTTCCTCCGTGGCAGCCCCGTTGTCTGGATCTGCCCCGACCATCTTCTGCAATCTGATTATTTTATTTCCCTGGTGCTTTCATAGCCTTCTTTCCATTCCAGGAGTTCAATGCGTATCAGTCCTCTTTCTTTTAACTTCTACGCTTCCCCTCTGCAATGAATGAAATGCATTCCTCCTCTGCTGCCCCGCATTAAATGGCATCCCTACAGACACGTGTTTAGCCACTTGTCAGAATCTGCCCTTAAATCCATCCTGGCACAGAATGCAGCCATCCCTGCAAAGGCTTCCGCCCGCCACGCCCATAAAAGGGCACGGCTTCTCGCTGCGTGTGACGTCACGCCCTTAGCGCGAGGGGGCGGAGCGCGAAGGCGCGGAAGGAAAGACTCGATGCTTCAGAGGTCGGGGTGGGCGGGGCCTGCCGTTTGTTCGGAGGTCCTCCGCGCGTGCGCGGCGCAGCCACGGCGCAACCGCAGTGCGGCCCTTCGGCGGAGTCGAGGGGAAGCGTCTGATGGTCGGTGGAGCTGAGGCGGGAGCCGGGTTTTTTTTCCCTCCTTCGCCGGGAGGCTTCGGGCCGGAGCCGCCATGTGGCCGTGGTGACCTAGCGGCGAGGGCGGGAGGAGGAGCGCCATGAACCTCAGGGGCCTGTTTCAAGATTTCAATCCGAGGTGAGGGGAGGCCGGAAATGGGCGGGGCCTGGCGGAAGGGGCGGGGCCGGCGAGGAGTGGGGGATGGGTGGAAAAGCGACCTTGCAGTGCATCACTGGATTTGGGGCTGGGGGGAGGGGAGAGATGCATCCCATTGGGGTAGGTCTGGATTATAATCCCCATAAGGCACAGCCAGTATTGGGGGGGGGGAGATCCATCCCATTAGGGTAGGTCTGGATTATAATCCCCATAAGGCACAGCCAGTATTGGGAGGGAGATCCATCCCATTGGGGTAGGTCTGGATTATAATCCCCATAAAGCACAGCCAGTATTGGGGGGGGGGAGATCCATCCCATTGGGGTAGGTCTGGATTATAATCCCCATAAGGCACAGCCAGTATTGGGGGGGGAGATCCATCCCATTGGGGTAGGTCTGGATTATAATCCCCATAAGGCACAGCCAGTATTGGGGGGGGGAGATCCATCCCATTAGGGTAGGTCTGGATTATAATCCCCATAAAGCACAGCCAGTATTGGGGTGGAGGGGGAGATATCCATCCTGTTGGGGTAGGTCTGGATGATAGTCCCCATAAGGCACAGCCAGTATTGGGGGGGAGATCCATCCCATTGGGGTAGGTCTGGATTATAATCCCCATAAAGCACAGCCAGTATTGGGGGGGGGGAGATCCATCCCATTGGGGTAGGTCTGGATTATAATCCCCATAAGGCACAGCCAGTATTGGGGGGGGGAGATCCATCCCATTGGGGTAGGTCTGGATTATAATCCCCATAAGGCACAGCCAGTATTGGGGGGGGAGATCCATCCCATTAGGGTAGGTCTGGATTATAATCCCCCTAAAGCACAGCCAGTATTGGGGTGGAGGGGGAGATATCCATCCTGTTGGGGTAGGTCTGGATGATAGTCCCCATAAGGCACAGCCAGTATTGGGGGGGAGATCCATCCCATTGGGGTAGGTCTGGATTATAATCCCCATAAAGCACAGCCAGTATTGGGGGGGGGGGAGATCCATCCCATTGGGGTAGGTCTGGATTATAATCCCCATAAGGCACAGCCAGTATTGGGGGGGGGGAGATCCATCCCATTGGGGTAGGTCTGGATTATAATCCCCATAAAGCACAGCCAGTATTGGGGGGGGGGAGATCCATCCCATTAGGGTAGGTCTGGATTATAATCCCCATAAGGCACAGCCAGTATTGGGAGGGAGATCCATCCCATTGGGGTAGGTCTGGATTATAATCCCCATAAAGCACAGCCAGTATTGGGGGGGGGGAGATCCATCCCATTGGGGTAGGTCTGGATTATAATCCCCATAAGGCACAGCCAGTATTGGGGGGGGGGAGATCCATCCCATTGGGGTAGGTCTGGATTATAATCCCCATAAAGCACAGCCAGTATTGGGGGGGGGAGATCCATCCCATTGGGGTAGGTCTGGATTATAATCCCCATAAGGCACAGCCAGTATTGGGGGGGGGAGATCCATCCCATTGGGGTAGGTCTGGATTATAATCCCATAAGGCACAGCCAGTATTGGGGGGGGGAGATCCATCCCATTAGGGTAGGTCTGGATTATAATCCCCATAAAGCACAGCCAGTATTGGGTGGAGGGGGAGATATCCATCCTGTTGGGGTCGGTCTGGATGATAGTCCCCATAAGGCACAGCCAGTATTGGGGGGGAGATCCATCCCATTGGGGTAGGTCTGGATTATAATCCCCATAAGGCACAGCCAGTATTGGGGGGGGGAGATCCATCCCATTGGGGTAGGTCTGGATTATAATCCCCATAAAGCACAGCCAGTATTGGGGGGGGGGGAGATCCATCCCATTGGGGTAGGTCTGGATTATAATCCCCATAAGGCACAGCCAGTATTGGGGGGGGAGATCCATCCCATTGGGGTAGGTCTGGATTATAATCCCCATAAAGCACAGCCAGTATTGGGGGGGGGGGAGATCCATCCCATTAGGGTAGGTCTGGATTATAATCCCCATAAAGCACAGCCAGTATTGGGGTGGAGGGGGAGATATCCATCCTGTTGGGGTAGGTCTGGATGATAGTCCCCATAAGGCACAGCCAGTATTGGGGGGGAGATCCATCCCATTGGGGTAGGTCTGGATTATAATCCCCATAAGGCACAGCCAGTATTGGGGGGGGGGGAGATCCATCCCATTAGGGTAGGTCTGGATTATAATCCCCATAAAGCACAGCCAGTATTGGGGTGGAGGGGGAGATATCCATCCTGTTGGGGTAGGTCTGGATGATAGTCCCCATAAGGCACAGCCAGTATTGGGGGGGGAGATCCATCCCATTGGGGTAGGTCTGGATTATAATCCCCATAAGGCACAGCCAGTATTGGGGGGGGGGGAGATCCATCCCATTGGGGTAGGTCTGGATTATAATCCCCATAAAGCACAGCCAGTATTGGGGTGGAGGGGGAGATATCCATCCTGTTGGGGTAGGTCTGGATGATAGTCCCCATAAGGCACAGCCAGTATTGGGGGGGAGATCCATCCCATTGGGGTAGGTCTGGATTATAATCCCCATAAGGCACAGCCAGTATTGGGGGGGGGGAGATCCATCCCATTAGGGTAGGTCTGGATTATAATCCCCATAAAGCACAGCCAGTATTGGGGTGGAGGGGGAGATATCCATCCCTTTGGGGTAGGTCTGGATGATAGTCCCCATAAGGCACAGCCAGTATTGGGGGGGAGATCCATCCCATTGGGGTAGGTCTGAATTATAATCCCCATAAGGCACAGCCAGTATTGGGGGGGAGATCCATCCCATTGGGGTAGGTCTGAATTATAATCCCCATAAGGCACAGCCAGTATTGGGGGGGAGATCCATCCCATTGGGGTAGGTCTGAATTATAATCCCCATAAGGCACAGCCAGTATTGGGGGGGGGGGGAGATCCATCCCATTGGGGTAGGTCCTGATTATAATTCCCATAAAGCACAGCCAGTATTTGGAGCTAGGGTAGAGCGATCCATCCCTTTGGGGTAGGTCTGGATGATAGTCCCCATAAGGCACAGCCAGTATTTTTTCTTACCTATTGGGATATAGAGTATGCCGATAGCACCAAGAAAATCATTTCAAAATAACACCCTGCATTAAAAATTATTTTCAAGCGTGATTCTGGTATCCGAGTACTAACAGGAATTTTGGTGATGCTTGTAGAATACTCAATCTCAAATGTTGAGACTGCCCTTTTTTTAGAGTAAAACTGTAGTTTCAACAAGTAGTTGTAGAGCTTCACACTGAGTCCTTGGGATAGAAGAAACGGTGTAAATAAAATAATTGAAAGGAAGGAGCTTTCAGGACTGGTGGTTTCCCCCTTTTTTTAGTTTTTCACACTGAAGAGCATTTCTGCTTTATGCCTTCTGAAGAAATGGAAAAATCCTTCCTGCTTTTCTCATAAAGGGAATATTGTAAAATTTTCTTTTTCTCTTTACATCCTGCACACCTTCCCTCCTCCTTCATTTTCACCCATTAAGAGTCATTCCTGGCCTCTGCAGCTTTCTAATGAAGAAGAAGAAAAAGAACAGGCTGTTGTATTAAAGCTGCTTTTTACACAACGGCTCAATGGCGGAATACAAATTGAGCCTTCGGAGTTGGCTTGGCCCGATTAAACAGTGGGGAAAGTTTCCCAGTTGTGTCACTGCCACAGCTCTGTGGGACCTGAACAAGGCGGAGGGGGCCCCCGTCAATGCCAATTATTGCTTTTCAAGTAGGAAGATTTTCTCTTTTTTTAATTTAATTTTATTTAAACCCTAATTTTATTTTGATCCTATGACTATCACTAAGTGTTGAATCTTAAGATTTATAATGAATTTATTTTTATGATGACTATGGTCATGATTTATCACTTATAAGCTTTTATGTACAATGGAAGTTTATGCGCCAAAGACAAATTCCTTGTGTGTCAAGTCACAGTTGGCCAATAAAGAACATTCTATTCCATTCCATTCATTTTCTATATTCTAGTCCAGTGTTTCTCAACCTTGGCAACTTGAAGATGTCCGGACTTCAACTCCCAGAATTCCCCAGCCAGCGAATGCTGGCTGGGGAATTCTGGGAGTTGAAGTCCGGACATCTTCAAGTTGCCAAGGTTGAGAAACACTGTTCTAGTCTACCCTAGTCTACTCTAAATTCCCCATTCTATTCATTTTCTCATTCTATTTTATTCTAGTCCCTCTTCTATTCTACTCTATTCTTATTTTTATTATACAATGGCACAAAAGGACAAAGAAGCGTCTTAGCAATTCTTGCTCCGTTTCTCATGCGCACAGAATTTCTTGAGCTCTTTGAGAGAGTGACATTCTGGCTGCAGAAATCCCTTGAAGTTCAAATCTTTATTGTCAGCGCACAACATATGTACAATGAGATTGGTTGAGCTCCCTCAGTGCAACACCCCCCCCAACATAATACAATTCACAGTGAAGAGGGGAAAAACACCCTAACCCAATAAATCATATTAACAAATACCCAGTCCTGTTGCACCAGTGTGAGCATGTTACACGTTGCACCAGCCCTGCAAATCCATGGTACTGAGTAGTTATGTAGGAGGGATGCAAATAATTCACCTTCCTCATCATAGATAGCATGTCTTTAATTTAAAGACTTTTAATGACTTTTAATGGATCACATGGCTGTGAAAAAGCATCTGAAATGCTGTTTTTAATTACTTTTAAAGACTCTTAATGACTTTTAAAGACTTTTAATGGATCACATGCTTGATTATTTGTCTGGGGTTAATCTCTGCTTATCTGGATTCTGGCTACTGGAGAGGATGTGTTCTAGTCTTAAGCAGACAGCAAACCCCAAACGCAGGAACACTGATCATGTTACCTAGTTGGGTCATGAAACATCTGCAAGAAAACCACCAAGCTCAGTGAACACCCAGGGCTCCACCTCTTTGCCCTACGACCATCCATTGACCCTTCCCAAGCTTCCTTCCACTCTCCAGCAGTGGTGTTTCTGCCGATGACACATCTGGCCCTCCTCAAAAATTACCATCCTGCTTTATTGCCCTCGAAGAACATCTCCAGGTTTACTCATCGTCCTCCAGACATGAAGCCATCCAGAAGCCTCCCATTCTTGGCTTGTATGAAAGTAAAATAAATACATATATCAGGCCTGGAAGCCACTTTTCCATTGGCCCTTCAGGCCTGCCCCATTTATTGCTGTGGGAAACTGGGAGGGGGGATTATAAGTATGGGAGAAATATAGTCAAAATAGCGTTTCTTTCTCAGAGAGTCAAGGACGTCTTGCCTTGCATCTGGAGGGGTGTGACTGGACGGCATCTCCGGTTGGAACGGTGCCCGATCGGGCCATGTGATGGACATGTGGGTGCTGGGCAAGGAGATGGACTTTCTTTTGGGTGGGGAAAACCTGGAAGCTTTCAGATTCGGGCTTTCCCAGATGTGCCAATATGACGCCTGTAATAAAATGGAACTTTGAGGAAACCCGAGCCTCGGAGTCTTCGTTTTTTGGGGGTGTCACTTGGGAACCTGACAACATAATTGCAAGAGAGGCAGTGATAACCTGAAAGTCCCTTCCCTTACAGTCAGAGCAAACCATTGCAAGAATCCATCACCCAAGCGGCAAATATTTCCTATCCCTTCGCTGTCACGCTGTTCGCCCTTGCAGTCCTCTTGCTCTTGTTCTGCGCACATCTGTAAGCGGTGCCCAATCGGAGCTGTCTGCCTGGGCTCCCTCGCTCATAATCTTCCCTTCCTTTGTGTTGACTGAATAATGACAGTTTGAAGGCAGCTGCTGTGGTGTGAGTCAGCTTCCTGATGGGAGGCATTGGAAGGAAGCCCGTTGTGTTCCCTGCTAATGAGATTTTCTTCATTGTTTTGCCAAACGGAGAGGAAGGCAAAAGAGTTTTACCACCGTTTCTTGCCGTCTTTCACTGTCGACCATTGCAGCTTCCTCATGGTCACACAATCAAAATTCAGCTGCTTGGCACCTGGTTCATACTTACGACCGTTGCTGTGTCCCGGGGTCAGCTGATCCCCCTTTTGCGACCTTCCAGTGAGCAAAATCAGTGGGGGAATCCAGATCCACTTAACAACGGTGTTTCTAACTTAAGAGCTGCAGGCATTCACTGAACAACTTCTGACATAATAGATTTTAACCCCTGGGATCTTGGGTAGGACCCCACAGAGGCCATTGGCAGAGCCGAGGGCTCCATTTGGGTGTCTCATGAAATAATTGCTGCTCTTGACTTACGACCACAGTCGTTAACGTAGAAAACGAATCGGGCATGGAGGCGATAGCTGAATTCACCCGATGTTTTAAGACAGTGCTTGGATTCCCGTTGCAGGCTGAATAACCAAGTCCGTTTCCATTTAGGCCGCAGCGTCAATCTAGTCCATCTCTTTATTTATGACTGTAACCATGTGGCTTGTATCTTTACAATCTATATTGTTTTATTTGTTTCCTGGTACTATTTGATTGCTTATTAGTAACCTTGATGATCACTAAGCGTTGCGTCTTATGGTTCTTGATGAAGGTATTCTATTTTATTTTTCTTTATGTCCACTGAGAGCATATGCACCAAAGACAAATCCCTTGTGTCTCCAACCACACTTGGTTGTATAAATAAAGAATTCTATTCTATTCTATTTGCTCGGGAATTGAAGTCCAGATACCTTTAAATAGCTACAGCTGAGAAATACTTGGTCTCGCTTAAACGGGAAATGAAAATTATGATTTTAAAAGTGCGCTTGCAGCTGCCAAAGGGAATTTAAAAATCAGAAATTTCAGGGAGTCATTGGGAACTTTTCTTGTCTCCTTTTGTTCACCTCTTCTTAATGACTTACTGTTTTTGAAACACAAGCTACACACCACGATTGTGAAGGCGATAATATCCTAAATTGATCTCCTCTTCCCTTTTTTTTTTTTTTTCTCTTCCTCCATAGCAAATTTCTTATTTATGCCTGTCTGCTGCTCTTCTCAATTTTGCTGTCTCTCCGGCTGGATGACAAGATCGAATGGAGCTACTGGGCTGTGTTTGCTCCGATATGGCTGTGGAAGTTAATGGTTATAGTGGGGGCCTCCGTAGGGACGGGGGTTTGGGCCCGGAACCCACAATATCGGTAAGAGGGACCCGTCCCTGCTTTGCAAATGTCTTTTTTCTTTTTTAATCGTCTTTTGAAGTTTCAGGTAGGACCCACTGTGAACAATTGTACAGTTGGTCTCAACTTACAACAGTTTGTTTAATGACCGTTTGAAGTTACGACGGCACTGGGGGGAAAAGGTGATTTATTGCCGTTTTTCACTTTGGGCCGTTGCCGCATCCTCACAGTCACGTGATCAAAATTCAAACCTTTGAGAACAGGCTCACATTTATGATGGTCACAAGTGTCCCGGGGTCACCTGATCCCCTTTTGTGACCTTCCAACAAGCAACCGGGGCGGGGGGGGAGGTGTGTTTCCAGTTTTGCTTTACAACGGGGTTACTAACTTAACAGCTGTAGTGATTCACTTAACAACTCTGGCAAAGAAAGAGTTGGAGGTGAAATGGAGCAGAACTCAATGCATGTCTCACTTAGCGATAAAAATGTTGGCCTCTGTTGTGGTCGTAAGTCGAGGACTACCAGTTAAAGTGTGCAGATGCTGGACCCTTTTGTGATCCAGGTAGCTCCAAGTAGCTTCCGAAGTAGTTGGTTCATTTTTGACTCGCTATAACTGCAGCTGCCGATCCAGGTGAGATGCCTTGGATTTGATTATGTTTTTTTAACTAAATCAATGGATTAGATTCACACTAGGCGCCACAGCCTAAACGGAAACAGGGTTGCATGTTTGGTTATTCATCATGTGATGGGAATCCAAGCGCCATCTTTGAAACCTTGTGTGAACCTGGGTGTGACTCCACCCACAGTTCATTTTCTGGGCTGGGCATTTCTCCGTAGACCTAAGAGTTGTGTTGTTTGAGAAGCCCAGTTTTTTCTTTTTATGCCTGCTTAGCAACTTCACCTTGCAAATGGGTCATTTTCCAGAGATTAAGCTCAGTCCAACGTCAGGAAACGTTTGGGTTAACCTTGTAGTAGGGGTGAACTAACAGAACTGATTTCCCTTTACTCTTTAGAGCAGAAGGGGAAACGTGTGTGGAGTTCAAAGCCATGTTAATTGCCGTTGGCATCCACCTCCTCCTCCTGATGTTTGAAGTTCTGGTTTGTGACGGAATCGAGCGAGGGACCCGTTTCTGGCTGCTGGTTTTCATGCCCCTCTTCTTCGTGTCTCCGGTATCGGTGGCTGCTTGCGTGTGGGGCTTCCGGCACGACCGATCTCTGGAGGTGAGGACAGTCCATATTAGAAAAATAGAGCAGTGGGTCGTCATTCAAAGCTAGTCCCACATTTTAGTGATGTTTTATAAGGGTTTTTTTTTTTAATGATTTTGTGTGCCTTTGGGACAGTGTGACACCTGTAGGAGTATCGGGCTGTAGGTGGGGTGAAATGTAATCTGGATTCCCAGGAAGGAGACGCTTTTTCCCAGAGGGTAGAGAGACAGTGGAAAATTTGGCCAGCGGGAAGGAGTGTTAAAACTGTCAGAGTTTGTTGCAAAAATCAAATCCAGAAAGCACACACAGATAACTGATTCAGCTGGATTGATTTAAATAAGAAATGTCTTTATATACATAATAACACATGAGCAAATGTACAATACCAAAAGTGATTCTTCAGTTTCAGATCAGAGCAGCAGACTAGTTTAGTTTTCAGCACAGACCGCTTTCAGTTTCAATTCTTAGCACAGCGTTCAGAGCTGCAGGGCTAAACCACACCCAGGCTCAAATCTGTTTCATCTCCCATTGGCTATTCTGTTGCTATGCCTATTCATTGGCTGACCTTATTACCATGTCTCTGCCAGTCATGAATTCTCTGACCAAAAACAGCTCATCCCGTAGTATATCAGTAGTTATGCAAATAGTTGCTTTAGCCTGGCAAGAGCCTGTCTCTGGGTGAAGAGCAATAAAGGAAACTACTCTTAAGGAATCCCACGTGTCCCAACAGAGAGTTTTATAATTCAGAATATTTATTGTGTGTGTGAGAGAGAAAGACAGAGAGAGATAGAGGGAGGGAGAGAGATGTTCCCCTCATTCAAGGAAGAGCAGAATTCTACTTGTAAGAGACGAGTATCTTCTTTGCAAATGTATTTCATGAGTCTTCTTATTTTTTTTTGAAGATTCATACAGGAGTCATGGTGAACAATTGTACTGGTAGTCCTCGACTTACAACAGTTCGGCAAGAGAAGTCGTAAAACAGGGCAAAACTCCCTTGATTAAATTTCTCACTCAGCGACAAATTTTGGGCTCGGTTGCGGCCGTAAGTCGAGGACTACCTGTATTCAGGTGACAGGTACTTTGTAACTTGTGGCTTTGCTACCTCAAGCAAGATACTCGTTGCTGGTTGCAGCAAAATCCATTCTGACTCTAATCCGTTTGCTTTGGTTCTCTCTCCTAGCTGGAGATCCTGTGCTCCGTCAACATACTCCAGTTCATATTCATTGCCCTCCGACTGGACGAAATCATCAAGTGGCCGTGGCTTGTACGTAAAGCTGTAAAGAAAGATCCTCCTCTTTTCAGAATGTCGGGGTTGTTGGGCCAGTAGCGGCTGACAGGCCGAAATGAGTCGTCAATGGATTTTGACAATGGGGCCTACTTGCAGAGGGATCTGGTGGAGGAGTGAAGGGAACGGAATGACTTTAAATTGTCACGCAGATAAGTGAAGCAAGGGGAGATCTCATGAGCACTTGAATGATATTCCTCTAGGGAACTCCAGCCTGTAGCTGGGACTGGAGATGCCATGGGAGGAAGCATTTTGTGGAATTGGGTAAAATGATAATAATCCTTGCCTGATGCCCAAAATGAATGTTTCAATAGAAAATTAATTTTTGGAGGTCAAGGTTGAACTGTTGTGGGTTTTGGTGCTTTCTGAGCTTGGTTGTTAGTGTTCTGACCGAGGCTTCCCGAGAGCGTGAAGCAGACTCCTGGTCCTGACAAAAACCCCTTTTATTAATTGACTGTGAATTCTGATCATTCACCTCCAGCAAAGTCTTTCGAGGGAGGATTTACAGTCACAGACCTTATCCGGCTTGGAGAGCTGCCAGGCCGAGATCTCCAAAACTTGGCCAGGATCCTCTGAGAGTCATGAACCAATTAAGCGAATTAATTGTCTCCTGCAAACTCCCCTTTCGCTCCTCTTTTATTTCCTCTGGGAGGAGCAATTCATTGTCCACTTGTGGCCTTACTCCCAAGTCGACCCCTGTTCTTTAGCTCTTCCCTTTGTCTGGCAACTCTGCGCAGGCGCACACTGGGAACAGGCTCCAGCTGTTCTTCTGCCTCCCTGATGTCTGACTCCGAAGGCAGCTGATAACTGGCATACAGCCCTGGCCCCCTCTCTGCCTCTGATACAGAGCCCTCCTCAGAGCCTTCCCCAGACTCCAGGACTGGCCCAGGTTCCCCCCCAACCTCCTCACTGTCTGCATTCCTCAGCCACCTCTGCTGGCTGCTGATGGGCCACAACAGTTAGATGTTTCATGACCCAACTAGGTAGTATCATCAGTGCTAGAAGGAAACAGGATTTGCAGAGTGGAGGAGAACAATGGCCGTGGGGTCCTTGGTGCTCTCTCTGAGCTCGGTTGTTACTTTGCAGGCGTTTCGTGACCCAACTATGTAACATCATCAGTGCTCGAAGGAACCCCGCATAAATATTTCAAAACATATTTCATGCTCATCGTTAGAGCCTCGCTTTTCAAACATCCAATGCGTAGAATGGAAATGAGTGGTCCTTTTGAGTGATGGGTGACTCTCTCTCCCTCCCCTTCCCCCCCCCCCCCTGTTTTAATTCCTAGGTTGTTTGTGTCCCTCTGTGGATCCTGATGTCCTTCCTCTGCCTGGTGGTGCTGTATTATATCGTCTGGTCAGTCTTGTTCTTGCGCTCGATGGACGTGATCGCCGAACAGAGAAGAACCCACATTACGATGGCCGTCAGTTGGATGACCATCGTGGTTCCGTTGCTCACCTTTGAAGTAGGTTGAACCATATATATGTAGAAGCCATTGAGATAGAAAAACGCCCACACAGCATGAACAGGCGGGACGATACCTCCCGCCTGCCAGCCATTTGGAATCCTGCCAGCCTTATTGATAAACGAGTCCATAACATGATGAATGACACCAGGCCCACACTCACAAAAGCCACACAGGATGTCACCACCAAACACCCACAAAGAAAGCAGACAAAAACCCACACTGATGAGGAGGCACGGCCAAGGACCAGAAGCCAGACTGCAAATGCACAATTAGCCTCTTCAAACCCCTCCTATCCTTACATGAAACACAAACCCCCAACCAATCAGGACACACCTCCACCCAATCAGGACACAGCCAAGCCCCCACCCAATCAGCTCAAACCCCCACTGGCAGTTAAAAGGAAGAAACAGCCAAGATCTCACATTGCTCCTGGAAGCACGAAGCCTGAAGATGACAAATGAGACTTCGTCGAGACGTCACCAAGACATCTCCAATTTTACGCGGGAGAAAACCCGAATAACTAGAGACCTACATATACATGTACATACATACATACATACATACATACATACGAGATATATATATATATATATATATATATATAAACATATATATGTTTTTTTATTTGTGCTGATAAATAAATAAAGGGAGACTAGTATAGATCTATTTCAAGCTATTTAGCTCTCATCAGCTAGCCATACCCTTACTGGGTTTTGAACCTGGGCTATATTACATACTAGGCAGACATCTTAGCCATTAGGCCACAGGCTCTTATCTGTTATCAGCGAACCCAGGGTGAAAGGTATCTATAAAATAGTAAACAGTAAAAATATTGGGTTTCTGTCGTGATGGACTCTTGTGACGAGCCGATTGACAGATGATGGAAGCAGTTAGCTTCCTCCCATAATTGGGGCTTACCAGGGGTTGTAAAAATCTAATATATATATTAGCATTTAAATTCCTGCCGCCATAGATCTAATGGGGCAGTTTAAAAAACTGCCCCATTAGATCTATGGCGGCAGGGATTTAAATGCTGGCTGGGCTCCTGTTCCCTCCAGATCACTGAAGCCACCCGTTTTTCTCTCTCTCTCAGATCCTGCTGGTGCACAGGCTGGATGGGCACAACTCCTTCTCCTACATCCCCGTCTTCGTCCCGCTGTGGCTTTCGCTGATCACTTTGATGGCAACAACCTTTGGCCAGAAAGGGGGCAATCATTGTAAGTAGGCGAGAGCAGAACTCGGCCTCCTTCTGCCGACGGAGACCCAAGGGCAGAGAAAGGGGGAAGAACAGAGGGGAATATTTGTAGCTCAGGGTTGAACTGCGGGGTCCTGAGCTTGGCAATTCTCTTGTAGATGTTTCGTGACCCACCTAGGTAGCATCATCAGTGCTGGAAGGGGAGTGGGGTTTGCAGACAGGAGGAAGACAATTGCGGGGTCCTTGATGCTCTCTGAGTTTAGCGGCTGATGCTTCATTGCCCATCTAGTCTAAGCAACATCATCCGTGCTAGTAAGGGGAGGGGTGGGGTTGCTCTCAGTTTACATTCTAGTGCAGTGTTTCTCAACCTTGGCAACTTGAAGATGTCCAGACTTCAACTCCCAGAATTCCCCAGCCAGCATTCGCTGGCTGGGGAATTCTGGGAGTTGAAGTCGGGACATCTTCAAGTTGCCAAGGTTGAGAAACACTGTTCTAGTGCCTCGCCGGGAAACAGCCCAACCAAAGACCCCCCTAAGGCTTTTGTTCTATTAATTGACTGTCCAATCCCACCAGCACCGACAGGGAAAGCCTATAGAATATAAACTTGGGAGCAAAAACCCACCCCTCACTAGCACCGCTCACGAAATGTCTGTAAGGAAACCAGCTCCGAGAGCACAAAGGGCCCTTCCGGAGAGGGAGAATGGGGGGGCCAGGGCTTCCCAAGGTGGACAGGCGAGTGACTTTGCCCCCCGCTTCCCCCCCCCCCCCCCCCCCCGCACAGGGTGGTTCGGGATCCGCAAAGACTTCTGCCAGTTCCTGCTGGAGATCTTCCCCTTCCTGAGGGAGTACGGCAATATTTCTTACGATCTGCATCACGAAGACAACGAGGAAGCAGAAGAAACGCCCCTCCCGGAGGCCCCCAAAATCGCTCCGATGTTCCGGAAGAAAGCCGGGGTGGTCATTACCCAGAGCCCCGGGAAGTACGTCATCCCGCCGCCCAAGCTGAATATCGACATGCCAGATTAAAAGCGGAACTTTTGTTTTGCCAAGGACGGATGTCTCCCCCCGTGATTTCACCACTGGCTTCTCCTCAGCCGACACTATAATGATTTATTATTTTAATTCCATGCCTTTGTTTTTAGTTTGTTGGCGGCTAGGGATGGGGGACCACTGTGGATTTGCATTCATAAGACGTTCCCTTAACATGCGTCCATCCCGGGGTGTCAAAATATCACCCCAGTGAAAGCGGGAAGAGTTCAGTAACTCTGGCCAGGTGAAGCCGTGGGAACGGCTGAGTCTCTGCTCACAGAACGGCAGCCTTAGATTTAAAATCATCGTTTGCCACTACTAATACTCTTTCACAGTCCCCTCACACACACACACGCCCCCGAGTTCTTCCTGTCCACTGTTCCCCCTGGACAAAGGCCCCCGGAGGGCTTTGCGCTCACTTTCTCCCGCAGTGGTGGATGGGTGTTTATTTTGGAGAAGCCAAAAAAGGAGGTTCCTGAACGTAGGAACCTTCCTCCTTGGCGGAAGTCACGTTTTCCTGTACATAGTATTTATATGAACTTTTGGCAATGTAATATATTGGGAGGGGTGGAAACAGGAGTCTGTACATTATAAATATGGATGTAAAAAGTATTTTTTAAAAGGCTGTACGAAAGGCGTAATCTCCGGTGCGCGAAACACCCCCGTTCCGTGTTCCTCTTGGCTTCTATTTCTCGGTTTGAAGGACCTTCGGCAAAAGTGGTTCACGCATTTCGAATCCCTCCCCCCCCCCCCGGCATCGAACTACGAACCTTAACTACTATTCCGATGTGAGTCTTTGCGCACGACTGTTGGCACTTCTCGTTCTGGATTAAATTGGCTTGGAAAGAGGTATGTAAATTTCTCTGTGAATAGCCTCAGTCTTTGTAACCATCTGCGGTGGAGAGGGAAGAGACTGCCAGACCCTCAAAAAAAAAAAATAATAATACTCCCACTTTTGTTAACGCTACACATTTGGGCAAAGGCTGGTTTCTCACAGCCTCCCTTTTGGCCTGTTCAATAAAGCGTCCCCAAATTTTTTTGAGTGCTAATGTTTTTGTGTGTCAAGCTTACCCACCTGCAGGATTTTTTGCAAGCCTGTTTTCTTGCAGGAGGTGAAAAATGTCAGCCTGAGCAAACTCTTAACCACCTCAAATACCCTGGGTAGAAGTTGTCAGGCAAGATCTATTGAAGGAGGACTTCACTGGTGTGAGAGTTTGGTAGAACGTTTGCTCAAGATCAGAAACAAGAACATAACATGGGGAGAACGAGAAAGGACCTTTAAAAGATTAACAGAGTTGGACGGGACCTTGTAGGTCATCTAGTCCAACCCCCACCCAAGCAGGAGAGCCTCCACCATTTCTAACCGATGGTAGTCCAGTCTTTTCTTGAAAGCCTCCAGGGATGAAGCTCCCACAACTTGTGAAGGCAGCTTCTGTTCCATTGGTTGATTGTTCTCCCTGTCAGAAAATGTTCTCCTTATTTCCAGGTTGAAGCTCTCCTTGCTCAGTTTCCATCCGTTATTCCTTGCTTGGCCTTCGGGTGCTTTTGGAAAAGCTGCTAGGAAAATGTGTCCCATCACAGCACAGGAGAATACAGAAGAGGACCCAAAGAGAAGCCGTGATGAGAATTGGGGAGCCCTGCTCATCCACCCAGTCCATGCGAGAAGACTACAAGTTCCCTAAAGGGAGAAAAAAGACCCTTATTTGATGCAGCCCTGAGTTCCTAGATCGTGGAAGTCGAACCTTTAGCGACTTAAGACTTGTGGGCTTCAATGCCCAGAGTTCCCCAGCCAGCTATGCTTAAAAGTTGCATTCTGTGAGTTGAAATCCACGAGTCTTAAAAGTTGGACACACACACACACCCCCTGTACTGGGTGGGAAACCCCTTTAGCATTGAAAAGTATCTTTAGATCCTCCCAAATCTTATTTCTTTATAAACTTGCACCTTCTTAGCAAACGCCAAGTAAAGTCGGCTTGGTGGCGAGGTGCAGAATTCTCTTCTGGATTTCCTTTTCAGGGTGCAGAGTGCGTAGAGGAATCCCCAGTGAGGGATCTTGCCGTGTCTCCACTCTTGCACAACTTATACGGTGCTGGTTGAGGTTGGCGGCTTACTTTGAAATAAAGTCTTTACTCCATCTCCCCTCTCTTCTTCTCAGCCCCCCAAGTCCTCTCTTCTCCTCCAGCGCAGCTGCAAATAAAACCTTTCCTGTCATTATGATCTCGTTTGCTAGGAAACCAGCGTTCATTGTGTGATGTCACACTCGGTCTCCAGATAAAAGCATTGTGATGTTCTAGAACTCTTTCCTGAAGCTCCTGCTGCCTAGCCTCTCTCTTTGGGGTTTTGTTTTTTAATAGACCTGCCGGCACTCTTCCCCGGCATGGTTCGTCAAACAGCATAACAATGGCGACCGCGGAAAGCTACCTGGGTGACCACAGGAACTGGACACGGCTCTTCCCACTGTGCAGACTCAGCCCGTTTCAGACGAAGATGAGGCGAGGCCTCCGGCGATTCCCCTCCCCTCCGCCCCCATGCACAACAAAACCGCCGGCGGCGACTTTGCCCTGCGGTCGATGATCGAAGAGAACGCCTTCCAAGCGTTGAGCGACGGGCCCTGGGCGAAGCGGCCCCGCCTGTCGCTCTGCGAGGAAGCCGGCCTGGAAGACAACGATTTCCTCTCGCTGACTTTCCCCAAGAAGCTCTGGAAGATCGTGGAGAGCGAGCAGTTCAAGTCTCTCTGGTGGGACGACGAGGGCAGCTGCGTGGTGATCGACGAGGAGCTGTTCAAGAAGGAGGTGCTGGAGCGCAAAGGGCCCATGCGCATCTTCGAGACGGACTGCATGAAAAGCTTCATCCGCCAGCTGAACCTCTACGGCTTTAGCAAGATGAGGCAGAACTTCCAGCGGTCGGCCTCCCTGGTCGAGTTTTTAGCGGAGGAAAAGGCCGCTTACGCGTTCAGCAAGGTAAGGCCCTCCGCCAAACCAGTTAACGGTGGTTCTACCTTGCTGTATCCACCACGCCGGGCTTACACCGTCGTTTGCCAAACCAGTAACGGTGGCTCCACCTCTTGCATCCACCATAATGGGCTCATGCTATCTTTCGCCACACTAGTAATGGAGGTTGCACCCCTTGTATCCACCACAATGGGCTCACGTCTTTTGCCAAACCAGCAACAGTGGCTGCACCTTCTGTATCCACCGCGCTGGGTTCATGCTGTCATTTGCCAAACCAATAATGGTGGTTCCACCCTCTTGTGCCCACACTGTGCTCGCGTCATCTTTTGCCAAACCAATAATGATGATTCCACTTCTTATGTCCACCACGAGGGGCTCATTTGCCAACCAGTAATGCCACTTTCTATATCCACCACTCCGGGCTCACACCGTCTTCTGCCAGACAAATAACGGTACCACTTCTTGTAGCCACCACTCTGGGTTCACATCATCTTTTGCCGAACCAGTAATGGTTCCACTCCTCGTAGCCACCAATCTGGGTTCAAGGCGTCTTTTGCCAAACCAGTAACGGTGGTTTCACGTTCAGTATCCACCACATTGGGCGCACGGCATCATTTGCCAAACCAGTTATGGTGGTTCCACCCTCTTGGGTCCACCACACTGGGCCCGCACCATCCCTTTCCTTCTCCCACGGGTACAGAATGCCAACGATTCCTGGCAAAAAGAATTGTCGTCATTGCAAGTGGCATGGCTCAAAAACATCCAGTATATGCATGAAATTAATGGACAAGGGAACAAAATGTTTCCTGTTCCTCCCTTAAGAGCCCGTAAAGGGAAGATTTGTTTCAACGAAGATGGGCAAGGTGCGAGCGGGATGCTTGTTTGTTATGACCTACTAGATGTCTTGATTGTGGTTTAATTCACACAAGGTGGGTGAATAGATTGTGTGAACTCAAGACATTTACAGCTTATTTCTAAAGGTAAAGCGTCCTATGACTTCACGGGCTGCATTACTCCAGTCTTGTCCCATGCAAGTAGAAAAATAGGAACCCACTTTGGTGGGAAGGGAACAGCGCTCCGTGCACCTTCGGCATTGAGTCATGCCAGCCACATGCCCACGGAGACGTCTTCGGACAGCGCTGGCTCTTTGGCTTTGAAACAGAGATGAGCACAGCCCCCTAGAGTCAGTAACGATTAGCACACATGTGCGAGGGGAACTTTTACCTTTACCCTCGTTATCTATTCCTCCCCCTTCCCATATCTTGTCCGGCCACCACTGTGGCATCCCCGAAGACGCCAAGAGAAGATGGCTCCAGGGATGACCGGACCTTTTAGTTCTCTCATCTTTCGATTCCTCCTCAGAAGGTTAACTAACTCCCGTTTTTCCCCCCTGTCTCTAGCTCCAGTTCTACCATAACCCCAATTTTAAGAGAGGATGCCCCCACCTTCTCGCGAGGTGCAAGCGAAGAGTTGGAATCAAAACATGCCGCCCGTTGCTTTCTCGCTAGAGGAAGATTTCGGCGAAATCTGTCTGAAGAGCAGGTCCGGAAGCCCAGAAGGTCCACCTTCTCTGGGGTCTTCTTCCCGGGAAAACAGCTTCCTGACCACTTCTCCCAAAGATAAGATGCACAAACTTGGTCTTCGGAAGCCACCTGTGACCAAAGGCCTTGCTGGAACGGTAGGCCGTCTGAGAAGCGGGTTCGCGCCTTCTCCGACCCCTTTGAGGTCTTCAGATCAGGGTCCACCCGAGGACACTGAGAACAAGATCAACCAGCTGGCGCCTTTCCACTTGCCCCAGCACCCCAACCATGCTCGAGTCAACACCCATGAGATCGATTCCACCACCACCACGTCAGCTACCTCATTGTATCACGTCATACCTCCCGTCCCCAACAGCCACTTTGCGCCAATGATTGGGCTGCCCGCCTTCCCAACCATGTATCCAGACTTATCCGCCATGCAAGCTCACTGGGCCAGCATCCTTCCCTTCTGCAACCCGTGGTTCTCCATGCCGATGATAGCGGCCGCTTCGGCTATTTCTATGTCCAGGTCTTCCCATCACCACCGAACTCCTTCATACCACCATTGTCCTAACTGCAACTGTACGTCAACCCTCCGTCCGCTTCCAAAGGAGCCGGACCCAAAACAGCAGACTATGCCGGGTACCATCGATAAAAAGGACTGGGGAAATTCTGGAGACGTTTTGCATCTACTTAAAATAAGGGAATCTATCCAACGGCATTGGCTGAAGAATAAACTTTTGTTCTTCCTGTCTGGTTTACCTAGGTGAACTTCTTTGTATTTCTTTCATCACGGATAACACAGGAAGGATGTTTTCCCCCTCAAAAGTTTCCTTGTTTAAATGTATAGATCAGGGGTCGGCAACCTTAAACACTCAGAGCCACAAAGGTCCTAACCGGAAACCCCCCCCCATTCAATTCTGAGCCAACCGGAAGAGTCCGGTTCCCGCACCATAGAGTCTCCTCCTAGCACTGCGTCCATTTTCCCCTACCTGTCCTAACCGAAAGCCCTATCAATTGTGGAGCTGACCAGGGACAGGGAGCCACAACAGAGGGATGAAAGAGCCACATGCGGCTCCAGAGCCATGGGTTGCCGACCCCTGGTATAGATTGAGGAGAAATGCCTAGGGAAGGAATTGCATTGATTTGAATTAATAAGTTTCCTACTTCTGTTGCCACGGCTTTTAAAAAAAAAGCTGCAGCCTATACAAAAATCTTTTTTTGGGTGGAAACTAATCAAGGAGAGAAGCAACTTAGAACTAAGGAGAAATTTCCAGACAGTTAGACCATTTGTCTGGTGTAGGGGGTTGGACTCGAAGACCTCCCAGGTCCCCTCCAACTCTGTTATTCTATTTGTATTCTATTCATTTTAAAGTTCTTGGTCTGTCATCATTTTCAAGTTAGCCACTGGTGGTTAGGAACATCTGGTGCAAAATAGTTCTCAGACACCCAAGGGTGTTTAAAAACCTGTATACGAGATCATTATGAATTTGACCAGCTATAAATGTAGAGAATTGGCATTGGCATCAGAACTTGGGAAGGCAAAAAGTGTGAAGGATGCTTGCAAAGGAACAATATGTGACATGGTGTTATGGTGGGGGAATCACAATTACGTGTGTTGACCTTTGTTGGGGGACGTTGCCCTCCCAATTCTCAAGGTAAGTATTCTAGAGAATAAAATAGTGTTTCTCAACCTTGGGTATTGGAAGACATGTGGACTTCAACTCCCAGAATTCCTTGTGGCTGGGGAATTCAGGGTGATGATGATTGGGGAATTCTGGATGTTGAAGTCCACAAGTACCCAAGGTTGAGGAACACTAAAAATTGACCACTTCCTAAGTTCTTACTACGAATCTTTTCAATCTACTGAGATCCGGGCTTTACGTCACGAAGAAAACAATCACCACAACAGATTTCGACCTTAAGGTTATTAATATGCACCTATTATTATAATGGTGTCATTCGATGCTTAAGGGACAGTGATTTGTTAAATGAAACATTGGCTGAATTATGAGATATTTTTTACTGTGTGTCTAGATCTTGTTCACATTTTTTAAAAGGTGGGGAAAGAGTTGATTGAATCTGAAGTACAAGACAGTTGGACTATAGGCAGTCAGAGCAACCAACAGTGAATTCCTCAAAACATTTTTAATTTGCTATTGTGACCCCCCTGTACAGTATTATAAATCCTCAGCTCGGATCTCGGCTTAATCAAGTTTGAAGATCTGGTGAAGTCAACAGGACAAGTTACTTCTTGGTTGAAGTAGCGACTGATTTTAATAATGCTCATCTTGTTTCTTCTGTTCAGTTTAACTAGAGTTTTTCCCCTTTTTTAATTCAGCAAATTAATATTTTGAGGAGCCAGAAGCATATTCTAAATGTATTTAAATTGGCTAAAACATCTAAAAGATTCTGAGTTCAGTTTGCTTTCCCTGAAACGCATCTTTCGATATTCATGGATGTTACAAAATGAAGCTATCTTTCTTTAATAAAAGTGGTAGACAAAAATTGATATCAAGAATTGCAGGCTGTGAGCAAAAAGTATAATCCTAGCGAATGTTTAGTTTGGATGAGGAGTCACCTCTGACACATTATTTATAAACTATGGGGCCATTCTCTAATTAACATTTGTCGCCTTAAAGAAACATGACTTCACCTTTTACTTTCATAATTTTTCAGCTATTGTATTAGCAAAGCAGGAATTCATTTTATCAACAGTAAAAGTATTTGCTTTTACTTGACATGGTGCTAATAATATTAAATTTGGCAAATCCTGTAGCAATATTGTGCTGTTGATTTGAAACCTAAAATGTGGAATAATAAATGCTTCAAAGCAGTTGACTCAACCATTGTTATGGGAAGTAGGTTACTGGATAATGTATGCACGGAGGAAGAGAAAATATGTTTTGAAATAAAAAAATACCGGTAAATAAATCGGTGCTTTTAGTTTAATGAACCAGCTTTATGCCATCTACAGCTTTATTTTTTTCAGAATTCCCTGGATACCGCATTTATTCCACGTCCAGTGATAAGGAATCACAGCCTAAATGCGCCATTAAATTTATCGGGATCTAAATTGAGAACCATTGTTCTGCTAAAATCCTTCACGAGTCCTAAGGAAGGGGGGGGGAAGTCAAATTATCATATTTACATTTGAACTGCTTAACTTGCTGAACTTCATTTCTAGCTCACCAATTTGAAAGCTGCAGAGCACTGTAATTTAAGGCACTGGGGGGATATTTTAAAAGTGTGGATGCAGACTAATTTGTTCAGACTTGAAGAATTCCCTCTGCGCTGCCAAATTCTCCCATTGCTTTCAAGTGTTTACATAGACACTATAGAAGTGCAGATTAAAATAGGACATGAAACCGCGCAGAGAGAGAGGGGGGGACGGAGGGAGAAAGAAAGAGAGTTTAAACACCTAGCATTTTGAAGAATAGAGTTCTATTAGATTAAAAAATAGTATACAAACAGCATTAATTCCATAAGTTTTGACGTTTCAAAAACATTGTCAAAGCACAACAAGGAATGTCTTTTCTGTGCCAACTCAGGAAGCTCAAACTGCCCCAGGAGCTTCTGATTCTGTTCTACAGATGGATTATTGAGTCCGTCATCTGCACCTCCGAAACTGTCTGGTTGGCTCTGCAACCCAACAAGACAGACATGGACTTCAGAGGATAATTAGAAAAAACAATGGCCACCAACCTGCCTTCCATCGAGGACCTGTACACTCAAAAAGAGAGCCGTGAAAATATCTACAGACCCCTCACATCCTGGACATAAATTGTTTCAACTCCTACCCTCAAAACGACACTATAGGGCACTGCACATCAAGACAACTAGACACAAGGGCAGTTTTTCCCTGAACGCCATCACTCTGCTAAACAAATAATTCCCTCCCCACTTTCAAACTATCACTAAGTCTGCATTACTATTAAACTTCTCATCGTTCCTATCACCCATTTCCTCTCCCACTTATGGTCGTATGACTTTCTTGCTTGTATCTTTATGATTTATATTGTTTCCTAGTATGATTTGATGTGTACCCTATGACTACCATTAAGTGTTGTACCTTATGATTCGTGATGAATGAATTTTGTTTTTTTTATGTACACTGAGAGCATCAAGAGCATATGCACCTAAGTCAAGGATCATTAAATTTGGCAAAGAGAATCCCGTAGTAATGTGTATGGAGATTCTCCGTCATCCTGGTCATGGTTGTCCCAAAGGGGCTTTTTCAAGAGGCAACTGGACTTTCTGGTTTTACTTGGAAGAGGTTTCGCTTCCCATCCAAGGAGCTTCTTTTGGCTTCTCTTAGAACTGAAGAAGCTTCTTGGGTGAGAAGCGAAACAACTTCAAAGTAAAATCAGAAAGACCAGTTGCCCCTTGAAAAAAAGCACCTTTGGGACATCCTGTAGCAATATTGTGCATTAATGATTTGAAGTCTAAAATGTGACTTAACAAACGCTTCAAAACTGATCACCTCATTTATGTTATGAGATGCAAGTTACTGTATAATGTACTCACAAAGAGCATGTTTTAAAATAAAAAATAAATCGCTGCTTCTAATTAAATGAACTTCAGCTTTATAGTCATCTAATCATAACACCTCTGGAATACTTTGGAATTCCATACATATAATTATAAACAATGTTCATATTTTACTTAAACATACCTCTTATCTCTAACCATTGACAACCTGAATATATGCCTATATCTGTTAAATATGTTAATATATTTAACAGGAACATAAATAAGTGAATATAATTATAAATATGGTTAGAATTATTTTGTTGTATCACTATTATTGCAATTAGTGTATGTGTTAT
>NC_045552.1:59263847-59373847 GCF_009769535.1 Thamnophis elegans
GGTGCTAGTAAAAATTGCACCCATCGGGATCCCCATATCAAAACACCTTCTGAATCTGAAAACCACACTTAACGCAGCGCAGTACTTGAGCCAAATGGTTCAGTTGAGATCTGCATGTGTGGGACTGATTGGGGTAGATTGTAGGGATGATGTTTTATCATCTTTTATCTGTATCTTAAACGATTGTATTCTATTCCAATTTCATTTTAAATCCTATTTTATTCCAATTTCATTTTAAATCCTATTTTATTCCAATTTCATTTTAAATCCTATTTTATCAAATTTTAGTAACAATTTGTTTCTGGAACTTTGCACTTTGATAAGCCCAAGGGCTAATCAATAAATAAAGAAACCGGCTGTGCATTTGGTGGCATTGTAAGTTACATATTATAGCACAAAGAGCTTCATTTTATTGTTCCCCCCCCCCGGTGCAATTAATCCACCCCATCACTCTCAGGAGCAAGTGACATTGGTGGCTCAGTGGCTAAGACACTGAGCTTGTCGATCAGAAAGGTCAGCAGTTCGGCAGTTTGAATCTCTAGTATAGGTCTCCTGCATGAGCAGGGGTTGGGCTAGATGACCTCCAAGGTACCTTCCAACTCTGTTGCCATTAAATTCTGTTGTAAGCTGATTTTTCCCAGGCATACAGCTTCCATTGATAAAAGTCTAATTTGAAATGTTGGAAATGACATTGGTTCATTCTAAAAGAGACCATCAATTGTCCTTTCTCCCCCCCAGAATCGTTTACCAAAACTTCTAAATTTCTTTTCGTGTGTGTGTGTGTGTAAAGCAGATGAGCAAAATTCCCATCGCCGAAATTGGCCAAATTTCGTAGCTACGTCTATTGCAAGTCTAAGCAAGAGTTTATCAGTGGGGGGAAAAAGAGAATTATCTCATCATAAATCTGAATCCATGTTTCAGAAACACACTTTTTAAAAGCAATTTGCCCAAGGTCTCTAAACTCTGTGGACTCTTGTCTTGGATTCAGTCTTTTCCAGTTTTACAAAGCATGAGAGTTTCTTTCTGTCCCAAATTTGCAAATTGTGCTAAATTCTGCCCCAGTTTTTTCCCCCCAATTGTAGTAAATCCTTGGCAAAAAAAAAAGAAAGAGTCCAAAAGAAGATTCTTCACCCAATTTTTTTTTTAAATAAATTTAAAGCTCCCACAGGTATATCTTTAGCTATATTTGGCACAAACATGGATGGATTTCAGATTTATGTTCCAAAGACAGTCCTTTCTTTCTTAAATAGAGCTCAGAGTAAGTTTTCTGGGTCACATAAACTGCTCTGGGGTTCCTAGGAGGAGTGGGCGATCTATATGCTATTACTGGCCCATCGGCTGGAGCAAATCAGAAGTTATTCAAAAGCCTGTTAATTCCTCTATCCCTTCTCTGTAGCTTAAATTCATCTGTACTACTCTTAAAAACTGTTTGCATGTTATATTGGCAAACTGTCAGGCCCCAAGACCCAAGAATGACAGGTGGAGTTTCTTATGAGTAGTTTCCTTTATTCTTCTTCACCTACAGACCTACAGTGGTGGGTTGCCATTTTTTACTACCAGTTTGGGCGCACTCACGCAGCGCTTCTGTGCATGTGCAGAAGCGTCCGGGCAGGTGGGTGGAGCTTCTTGCCACCGCTACTACTGGTTCAGCCAATCCGGGCCGAACCAGGAAACAACCCACCTCTGCTACAGACAGAATCTTGCCGGTCTAAAGCAACTATTTGCATAACTGCGAATATACTCTGAGATAAACTAGGGAGGATCCATTTTAACCCTCTACATGCTGATCACATTTTCCAAGCTCTGTTGCCTGCTTGCCCTCGGGGAAGCAGCCCCTCCCTCCTGGAAATCCAGACTACATTCCACCACACAAACAGAAATATTATTCAGGCTGCAACTAGCTTAACAATCCTATCAGCTCCTCAATGCCATTCCCCCCCCCCCCGGTATGGATTCTTCAGGCATGGAGATTTTCATTTCAAGAGCCGAGGTGGCGCAGTGGTTAGGGTGCAGTACTGCAGGCCACTTCAGCTGACTGTTATCTGCAGTTCAGCGGTTCAAATCTCACCGGCTCAAGGTTGACTCAGCCTTCCATCCTTCCGAGGTGGGTGAAATGAGGACCCAGACTGTGGGGCCATATGCTGACTCTGTAAACCGCTTAGAGAGGGCTGAGAGCCCTATGAAGCGGTATATAAGTCTAACTGCTATTGCTATTGCTATTTGTGATTTGTTTCTTGATGTATACCTGAGCAATCATATAGATGGGAATCTTTACCTTAACCTTTTGATATTACCTGTCTTTTTATTGGTACTATGACCCGGAAAATTCCTTTTTAGACTGACTATGTGTATCCTTCTCCCTGTTTTAGGTTAGTCTTCCCAATGCCAACTGTGTGGAAGAGATATTACGGGTAAGCTGGATTCTTTTCTGTCAAATGTATCATAGAATCTCCCTAGTAGGTTACGTAGCAGTTAGTTTAGAACTGTAATGATATGGTCAAATCTATGTTTATCTAGGTGATTTCAAGCTGAGTATCCTATTTCAGCTGGAGTAAGAGTGTGCATTGAACTTTGTGGAAGCATGGAAAAAAATAGAATCAATTCCATCCATTAGTAAAGCAAAATCATGCTTTGAGAGGTGAACTTTCAACAGCCAGTAACATCCGTAACTCCTGCAGAAATATCAAGAAGTTGGGTGAAACCAGGTACTTGCAGCAACCTCAACACACACACAAAAAAGATTAAGGGTTAGAATTTGTATTCCTTATTCAAAAGCCACTTCAACTGAGTAACCTCAAACTAAAAATGGAGGTTGAAAGAAGGGGCCCAGAAATTAAGTAGACCATTCTGAAGGAGGTCCTTGTTGGTGGATCAAAGGTGTCCCATATTTGATGTAGTTTTCCATTCTATTACAATAAAGTTGTATCAGTCCGGTTAACCTTATTTATAGGTCCTTGCATATTCCTTACTCAAGGCCATACATTGTTTTCATATGGAGATTTCTGTGAAAGACAAATCTCTTTGGGTCACTAAACTTGGTGTCTGTTCAATGTTGCAAGTCTGAGTGGCTTCTTCAGATGATAAAATGCTGTTGGGGTTCACCAGGTGAGGAACGGCAAGCAGACCTTCTCCTTTAGGGGTTGTCCTGATGTCTTCACTGAAGACCCAACTAGGACACAACCCTGCTTTGAAGCAGGAATTCTTCATCTGCACTTAAGATTTCCCCAAGAGAGAATTGGCTCCAACAAAGAGAAAATTAAACAGTAAAGTGGGGAAGGACTGGGGGGGAAATCTGGGAAAAGTCACCAAAACAATAGAATCAAAAGGGAGAAAAAAAAAAAAATATGGAAATTACAAAAATAAGAAAAAGAAAAAGCTAGGTGAATGAGTGGAAAGAAGGGACCAAGAGAGACCAAGAAGTTAGGAAAGGAGGAAAGGATTCTCTAGTAGAATAAAATGAAATATGTTAACATTGCCAATGATATATGTTAAAGTGATGTGAGGGAAATAGATGAATACTATTAATTGTGGATAATTAACTAAGTGAAATGTTTATTATACCAAATTAAATCTGAGGTTATATGTTAAAAGTAGAATAAAAGATGGAAATGAAATGTTAAATTTGATTAATTTGGAGGGGCAAACAATGATATTGTTTATCTATAAATTAAACTGGAAAATATGGAAAGAAAATAATATGGCTGAAATTGAAAATGGCAATATGATGTAAAATGAACTATGCATATGAGAAGGATGTTAAGGGGGAAAACCGGGCAACGCTTTGTTTATAAAAGAAGTTTAAATATGTAACAAGAAAATTAAAAAGCCCTTTGTTAAAAAGAAAAAAGATTTCCCCAAGAGCTTAAACTGATTTTTGTGAGTTTGAGCTTTGTACGCACAGAGTTTTAGACTAATAGACTAATCCAGTCAATGATTGTATGTTCACAAAAGTCACATCCCCACTTCTTCTTCATGTTGGTTGGGAAGCAGATCTATGGGGTGTCAAACTGGGGAAGAGACTGATCAGTGAAGCTTCTCTCCCCAAGGGGGAAGAAAACTCTGAATTTAGGATGGAGCATGATCGCTTCAATGTGTAAGATCTCAATAGATCCAAGAACAATCTCCTTCTAGTTAGGGACAATCGCGCCATCCTTCCAGATAAATAGTTGGACAGGTGCAGTTATTAAAAGCGGCACAGACCCAAGCAAAACAGAGGCTGCTTATAATTAGAATAAAATGACGAGAATTAAATGAACAAAACTCTGTAATTATTTCTCTCTCTTTGCCCCTCCTGGTGACTAGCTTCACTCTAATGACATTGGAGAATATGTAAATTGATCAGCAGGTGAAAATGCCCTTGACTGGGAAAATTATATGCAATATTACCTTTCCCGTACCATTTGAAAGACCCTAATCGACTTAATACGCACCAGCCCTGGTTGAGATGACTTGTTCACAAAGCAAAATTAGCCTGCTAATAGGCTTCTCCCCGTGTCCCTCACCCTCCCGGAACACCCCCCGCCCTAATTGTTTCTTTTCATCTGGGTGCAGATGCATCCAATGTCCACAAAGAGTTTCAAAATACACACATGCCACTTTTGCTGGGAAGAGTCTGCGGAGGGAGGGGGGGAAGGATACAATCTGAATTTCAAATGGTTTCTTTCAGACGTCATTGCACAAATGAATAGCAAGCTGGCCAGCAGAGTCAATCATAAGAGTTCTGACAAATATGGGAACACCTTGGGAAGGAAGTGATGTCAAATGCCAGTAGCTAAGCAACCTAGGCTTTCTGCGCTCTGAAGAAGGAGGCACAACGAGCACTTTTCACCAGAGAGCACATCAATCAACGGTGATCATAACAGCTGGCAGAATCAGGGATCTTTGCCATAGTTGTTGTATTGTGTTGTTGTGTATCTAAGGGGATACCACAAAGAGTAGGGGTGGGGGTGTCAACCTATTCTCCAAACTACCTGAAGGCAGGACAAGAAGTAACGGATGGAAACTAATCAAGGAGAAAACCAACCTAGAACTAAGGAGAAATTTCCTCGACAAATTAACAATTAATCATTAGCACGACTTCCCTCCAGAAGTTATGGATGCTCCAACCCTAGAAGTTTTTGTTTTTTTAAAAAAAGATGGACCACCATTTGTCTGAAATGGTGTAGGGTTTGCTACCCAAGTAGGGGGTTGGACTAGAAGACCTCCAAGGTCCTTTCCAACTGTGTTATTCTGTTAGTCTACATTCAATTTCCAGGATTAGCTCGGTGGTCCCTGTTAACTTTTGTTCTATTTTGCTGGATATCTATCTTGGTTAATGTATCAGGAAGCAGGAAATCAAATGCTCTGAGTTCCTTATTGAGTTGTCCAATGCAGAGAGACCTAAATTCCTTTTGATCCAGACATTTTTCCACGGGAATTCGTTCCTGGCCAGAAAGGCTCTGATTAAACCTAGACTGTCTGCTTTCTCTTCCCACTGATAATGGGTTTTTTTTTAACTGAAGCTCCATATCCTCCGTAAACCACAAAAGAAGGGCTACAACCTACATTTCTAGTCATCTGAAATCATTGAGAGCTGGTTGACAATACCTTGGCAAGGAGCGTATAAATTAACTGCTCCTTGTAGCTGTTCTGCCAAAACCAACTTTGGGAGAAGACTCTTTCTCTAAGAAGTCTAGACCAGTGGTTCCCAAACTTGGCAACTTTAAGACTTGTGGACTTCAACTCCCAGAATTGTGTGCTGGCTGGAGAATTCTGGGAGTTGAAGTCCACAAGTCTTAAAGTTGCCAAGTTGGGAACCACTGGTCTAGACCAAGGCACAAAGGACATTTTTGCAAGGAGTGAAATCTGGAAAAGATGGAGACTAGTGGAGAACATTGTGCAAGTCACCCCCAGGACACAAAACAGACCTCTAAAGTAGAAGAGGAGGTCAATCCGTTCTCCAAAGTACCTGAGGGCAGGACAAGAAGCACGGATGGAAACTAATCAAGGAAAGAACCAAGTACTAAGGAGAAATTTCCAACAGTGAGAACAATTAATCAGTGGGACAACTTGCCTCCAGAAATTGTGGGGTTTCCAACATTGGAAGATTGAAGAAGAGATTGGTCAACCATTCGTTGAAATGGGGTAGGGTCTCCTACTTGAGTAGGGGGCTTGGATTAGAAGACTTCCATGGTCCCTTCCAACTCTCTTATTCTGCTAAATTCAGTGAATGGTGACTGCACACAACATACACGTTCTGGTTTGGGCATTCGATGCCGAAAAGATTCACCATCACTGGTTTAGGATATTTTTTTTAGATCTTTGCCAGTGTCCATTTTAGATAACTCTACTTTTCCCCCCCCCACTGCTTCAAATTCTTGCATTGGCTTCTCTCAAAGCCTGCTGGCAAATTCAAGTCAAAGCATCCAATTCATCTGAATAGTATAAGGCTAGACTTAGTGTAAATAACATATCTCACAATTAAGTTGTTCCAGCAGGTGTATTGTAAAAGGAACTGACTGGAGGATAAAATATTTCATCTTTAGGTGTTGTTGTTTTTTTAAAATGTAGCTTGGAAGAGATAGATGGATTTTATTCACGCAACGCTGCTTTTTCGGGGCTGCTTAGAGTGATTTCCAAGAACAACAATAGGTATTTTTCAAACCACAGGAAAACATAAGGAAAGACGTTTCGACCAAAAATAATATTTCCCTTTTGGAGAAGAGAAAGCAAGAGGAAACATTTTCCACCTCCATATTAGAAAGCAATTCCAAACATTTAGACCAGATTTCTACAGTTCCCTACATTGAAACTTTTATGCTTTTATTTTACTTTTTTTGTTATAAATCCAGTTTTAAAATAAAAATGTCACGTTGAATCAAGAGACATAGAAGAATAACATCAATTCCTCCTGAGGAAGTATAATTTCGCATGAACCAACCTCAAAGCTTGATGGGATGTTATTTTTTCATCCTTATCCCACCAGATACCCCAATAAGCCCATTTTCAACCAGCCTACACACACACACACGCACACACACACACACACACACACACAGAAAGAATTCCCCAAAACTCCAAACTGATGACAGAATGAACTGGAGACTCAGAACTGAAAATGACCAAATGCATCTATTCCATGCTGGCTGGGGAATTCTGGGAGTTGAAGTCCAGACATCTTCAAGTAGCCAAGGTTGAGAAACACCGGTCTATTCCAAGATCCCAGTTATTCCAAAAAGATTGATGCCAGTCTTGAACGTAGATGGTCCACATTTTAAGAATGCTTGAAGAACCTTTGCCAAATAAGTTATTCTATTCTATTCTGTTATCAGAAGGTGAGACATGGAACTATATCCATCATCCTTGAACAATTGATTTTGAAAAAATCTTTTTTTAAAAAAAAATCTGCTCCACCCTTCAATCATCTATTAGGAGCTACATCTTTCTGCTTACTGTGGATACACAACTGGGAGAAATTATAAAAATAGCTCCATTTCACGGAGAAGATGCAGGTGGCTCTCTCTTTTTTTCCAAAGCTGTTGTGGCCTGGGCAGCAGAGTCGGACAGTGAGGAGGAGGCTGGGGAGGAACCTGGGCCAGTCCTGGAGTCTGGGGAAGGCTCAGAGGAGGGCTCTGTGTCGGAGGGCAGAGAGGGGGCCAAGGCTGTCCAACAGTTATCAGCTGCCTTCAGAGTCAGACATCATGTGAGGCAGAAGAATAGCTGGAGCCTGTCCCAGTGTGCGCATGCGCAGAGCTGGCAGAATAAAAGAACAACTCAGAAATCAGGCTCAACTTGGGAGTAAAAGCCACAGGTGGAAGGTGCTTGGCTTCCTCCCATAGGAAATAAAAGAGGAGCGAAGAGGAGGGTTTTTTGCAGGAAAAAATCGCTCAGTTGGTCGTTAGATTTGTTTCAGGAGTGTGGAGATCTGTCCATAAATCTCAGAGACTCTGTGCCCAGTCTTTCCTTCCATAGCACCTCATTGGAAAGTGTTTACATGGCAGCTTGCCAAGCTAGATACGGTCTGTGGTCATAAATATTCCTTTGGAGGACTCTTTGCAGACCTTTGCTGAATGTGAATGAGAGGAATTCTCATTCATTTAATAAAGGGGTCTTGTGGAGATCAGGACTCTGCCTTGGGCTTTTTGGGGAAGCCCGGTCAGAACAAAAGCTAACAGAATTGATAAGGCAACTTGCCTCTCACAAAATGGAGAATATGTTTCCGTATTCTTCTTTGCACCAAGTAATTTGAGGAAACTTAGTCTGAATCTAATGGCTCCCTCAGCCATAACACAGTCCTGTGCATCCATTTAATGATCCTCTTATAATTTAGTGTCCCATTTTAATGAAAAGGAGTCACGGATTAGGTGAAATCAGTTAGAATGCAACGAGAAAATGGAGATTCCGTTTGAATCCTCCCGTATGCTAAATGGGCTGCTAATCTGCTATGGCTGAGGAGACATGAGTTTAATTTTTTTTTTTATTTTTAGGAGTTGGCTGCCAGTTTTGGGAGAGAGGAAGTTGGTGGGTTTGGAGGCTTAGTGCATAAAGTAGAAACTAAACACTTTCAGGAATAATTCCAGAAACCGCACTTTGGTAGTTTTCCTTCTGTCCTTTAGGGAAGCCAAAGATATTTGCTGTAAATCAAAATTTTTTATTAGGTATTTTGTTGTTGTTAGTTGCGAAGTCATGTCCAACCCATCGTGACCCCATGGACAACATTTCTCCAGGCCTTCCTGTCCTCTGCCATCCTCTGGGCCATGGGGCAGCTCACTAGCCGACTGTCTCAGTGACTCCATCCAGCAACCTCCTTCTATGCTGTCCCCTTCTTCTTCTTTTGCCCTCCATCGTTCCAGCATGAGCTCTTCTCCAGGAAGTCCCTTCTTCCTTCTCATTAGTGCCCAAAGTATTTGCTATGTCCTCAGAGTCTAGGGCACCTGGTCCTCTGAATAGAGCAATATTTAAGTTTCATCTCAGGACCTGGCCTTCTAAAGAGCAGTCAGAGTTGATCTCTTATTATCTACTTCACCAATTGCTCCCGGGGCCAAATCATGGGAAAGAAGACTTTTCTTGCAGAAAACGCAAGATGAATGCAATGTACTTTCAAACAAACATGTTTTGTCTGCTTTATTTCTGGGACGCAGTTCATCCTGCCTCTTCACTCCTTCAAGAGTATCGTGGAATTAATTGCTCTGCCTGCTAATTCTCTTCAATTCTTTTGAGAGCCATTAATTCTTCTGCCTTAGAGACAAATTGTACCACAACATCCTCTTTTTTCTGGCCATTCATTAGCATCTTCTGGTGTATTGCTTCTCCGCTCTATACGTGACAGCACCTCAGATACTTTTAAAATGACAACAGTATGCCATGAAGAAGAAAAGAAAATGAGATCCGGAATTGGTTTAATGCCTATTCCTCATTAATACAATTTAAGGGGATTAAAACCTAGAGCCAGTTAAAACAATGCTTCATCTTAGTTTCAATCTTTAGGATGGAGGACACCTGAGTCAAAGTCAGCAATTCTCTAGTGTCATTTCTAAAAGTGCTGTCTTCTCTTCGCACCACTTCATGCAGAAATCTGAACTTTTTTTCCCATTAGTTAACAGAGTTTTGGAAACCTGGCCTGCATTCTGAAATGAAGCTTTAGCTGCTTGGTGTACATGAAGGCTCTCCAAATTTAGCAACGTTAAGACGTGTGGACTTCACTCCCAGAATTTCCCAGCCAGCATGGCCCACAAGTCTTAAAATTGCCAAGTTCGGAGACCTTTGGTCTAACAGATAACAAGTTGGAAGGGACCTCCTTGGATGGTCTTCTAATCCAACCCTTTGCTCAGGAAGGAAACCTATGTCATTTCAGAACTAATTCAGTTTTCCTACGTTGGCTTGAAATAGGGATCTCCCAGAAAATAAGTCCCTCTGAGAATCTGGTCAGGCCCTCAAAACCTTTAAGAAACAGCGAATAGAAACAGTGGCTCAGGTGTCGGATTCAAACAGTAAAAGTTCCCCTCGCATATATGTGCTAGTCATTCCCGACTCTAGGGGGGCGTTTCAAAGCCAAAGACAGTCTCCATGCATGACTAAATGCCAAAAATGCTCAGAACCAGCTGTTACCTTCCCACCAAGGTGGTTGCTATTTTTCTACTTGCATTTTTACATGCTTTCGAACTGCTAGGTTGGCAGAAGCTGGGACAAGTAACAGGAGCTCACTCTGTTAGCAGCACTAGGGATTCGAACCGCTGAACTGCTAACCTTTCTGATGGACAAGCTCAGTGGCCACCGCGTCCTATTCAAACATATCCAGGGTCAAATTATGGAAATGAGTGCCTCTTTCTCAACCCGATACCTGTCAGTCCCTCTAGGTTGAGCAGACCATGAATCAACTCCATAGAAACGCTACAACGGCTTTAATCGAGATTGATTCTAAACACACTTGCTGGGCTATTGAGTCAGACCTTCTCCCCTTTCTTACACTCAGGTGAATTAGGAAGGAGTCCTTCTGATTCACTTCCTATGTTATCTGCTTGTTGTGGGCTTAAGATACATTTTTTCCTCTTATACCCAAATTATCTTGTCCATCTCTGACATCTTCTCTGTTCTACAGAGTGGCTGTTGTGGGGATAAATTAAGGCAGTGTTCTGACCGAGGCTTCCCAAGAGCCTGGAGCAAACTCCTGATCCTGCCAAAAAACCCACCTTGTATAATTTACTGTGAATTCAGCTCATTCACATACAGCAAAGACTTTCAGGGAGGGATTTACAGTCACAGACCTTATCTGGCTTGGAGAGCTGCCAGGCCGAGATCTGTAAAACGTGGCAAGGAGTCTCGGAGAGAACTAATTGTCTCCTGCAAACTCCACTCCCCTTTTGTTCCCCTTTGATTTCCTCTGGGAGATAAATTCATCATCCACCTGTGGCCTTACTCCCAAGTCGACTCCTGTTTTTTAGCTGTTCCCTTCGTCTGGCACTCTGCGCATGCGCACACTGGGAACAGGCTCCAGCTGTTCACCTGCCCCACTGATGTTTGACCTCTGAAGGCAGCTGATAACTGTCAGATGGCTCTGGCCCCCATCTGCCTCCGACACAGAGCCCTCCTCAGAGCCTTCCCCAGACTCCAGGACTGGCCCAGGTTCCTCCCCAACCTCCTCGCTGTCCGAATCTGCTGCCAGCCGGCTGGCCTCTGGCAGGCCACAACAGGCAGGCCCTCTGTTAGGTGGTCTTAGAGAAAGGGAAGAAGATATCCACCCTCACCTCACATGCAGCATCCATAGGTTATGTAATGATTGGGTTCAAAAGTCATTCGTCTGAACGGATGGCTGAAGGGCAGGGGCTGAAGCAATCTATACTCAGGATCCATGATGGTGTGAGAAGCTATTGGACAGCCAATACCTCCTTTGAGATGAAGCCCTCTCTTCCTTTCCAGATATGCGCTTTTAAAGCAATAGTTACTTTACTTTGACTGAGTTAGTGATGTAACTGTTGCAACCCTTCTTAAAAATTGATTGCATTGGTTTACTCCCAATTACATCTTGGAGAGTTACATGTCACTCAGAGCTGGTGGATGAGAGCAGGCCTGGAAATAAACAAAGAAATACATCAAGAAACTAAATCAAACCTCCCCTGCTTTCTTTCTTTCTTTTTTTTAACAAAAACATTACACAAACCGGGCAAGCTGAAAAATGCAATCCATTTCTGGAGAGGCTGATTTTCACACATCATACCCTGCTCTGCTTTAAACTCTGTTGTGCTGAAGAAGCCACCATTGGTTTGGGTGCATTTTTCATTCTCATACCTGAAGCCCTAGTAAAGACCACACCTAGAATCCTGAATCCATTTGGTCACACACTATAAAAAAGATGTTGAGACTCTAGAAAAAGTGCAGAGAAGAGCAACCAGGATGATGAGGGGACTGGAGGCTAAAACATACAATGAACGGTTGCAGGAACTGAGCCTGGCTAGTCTAGGGAAGAGAAGGACCAGGGGAGACAGGAGAGCATCTTCCAATATTTGAGGGGTTGCCCCAGAGAGGAGGGGGTCAAGCTATTTCCAATGCACCCGAAAGTCAGACAAGGAATAATGGATGGAAACTGAGCAAGGAGGATTCAACCTAGAATTAAGGAGAAATTTCTGACAGTGAGGACAATCAACCCATGGAGCAGAAGTTGCCTTCAGAAGTTGTGGGAGCTTCATCCCTGGAGGCTTTCAAGGAGAGGCCTGGACTGCCATCTGTCAGAAAGGGTGTATGGTCTCCTGCGTTGGGCAGGGGGGAGGGTTGGACTAGATGACTACAAGGTCCCTCCCAATTTATAGCCTATTTACAAATCACACAAGAAACCCAAACAATTGCATGGCTTAGCCCCGGCATGTGAGTCGTCCCCCCCCCCCCACAGTTGTGACTTTGGGATGCTTAGAAAGAAAAGCAAAGAGAAAGAACATGGTTTGGTCTTGACTTGAAAATATACTCCTGTGTTTTGTTTGCTCCATTGCTAGGGAGATGACCCCTTCATGGCCTCCGCCTCTCACTGCTATCCACCACTCCCGGCAAAGCGGAACAGAACAAATTTACTATCCAAGCAAGGCCCAGGTAGGTTTAAGAGCATCTTGCAAATGTGTGTTTGTTCAGAGATACGAAATCACAAGGTAGTACATTGTGATGTTGGGTCTACCGCTCCCGAATTCCCTTGGAGCGAGCCAAGGCCATTGGTGACGTTTTGCACTCCCAATCTGTCTAATAAAACCTGATTGAATGATGTTGAGATACGCAGTTCGTGGGGCCACCTCTCAAGACTGTGACAAGTGGTCCAGAATGCAGCTCCTGTGCAGTTTTGAGTGCCCCTTTAATGACACCATGTCTCTGGGTTACCACACTGCTGTACAGGCTGCACTGGGTTTGAACATAGCAATAGCAATAGCAGTTAGACTTATATACCGCTTCATAGGGCTTTTAGCCCTCTCTAAGCGGTTCACAGAGTCAGCATATTGCCCCCAACAACAATCCGGGTCCTCATTTCACCCACCTCGGAAGGATGGAAGGCTGAGTCAACTTTGAGCCGGTGAGATTTGAACAGCCGAACTGCAGAACTGCAGTCAGCTGGAGTGGCCTGCAGTACTGCATTTAACCACTGTGCCACCTCGGCTGGTTCTCACCTTGGAAGCCCTGTGTAAATTGGGGATAAGTTATTTGTAGGAATGTCTCTCCTGGAGGACATCTGCCTATTGCACCAGATTATTCCATCTATGAATTCCACTGAATTCCTCTCTCTCTCCCGCCCCTCCTTTCTTTCCTCTCTCCCTCCCATCCTTCCTCTCTCCCTTCCTTCCCTCCCTTCCTTCCTCCCCTTTCCAGTTTCTATTTTCCTGCCCTCTTTCCATCAGAAGCACAGATTCCAATTAGGCCTATCAGTGGTTTAAGCACCAGACTGGTTTAAGCACCAGTCATCAATACATGTTCCTCTTATGGCAAATGTGGGATGTGACCTTTCAGAAGCCATAGCAGACACAAACCCTAATATCTCGACGTCTTTGATTTGGATGCTGGACTTTCCATGTTTGATCCTTGATGCCTTCAGAAAAGACTGGGGACATCCTGAAGAGCAGGTGCCCCTTAGTGAGCAAGATTGGCAAAGGACAGAGATCTTGGGGGAAATGGGGATATGGACAAATGATTGAATATTCATCCAGAAGTGAGGTTGTCTTGTTAACATTTTAGTGGGCCAACTTCTTTGGTAATGTATCCATTCTGCAGTTAATCTGACATGTTCTGTGGGCAACTTCCTGAACCATGCTGACATTTCTTCGTTTCCATTTGTAGGATTGCCAGCATCTGACCTCAGGATACCCTGCACAAAGTAAGTCTCCGGTCCTGAAGATAAACCAACCTACTACCACTTGATGCCCTCTAAGAATTGCTTACTCCCTCCCCCCCAACCTCCACAACCATCCCCAGATGGGGTGGGATTAGAGAGAGGGCAACTTCTCTAAGCCTGCTCTGTCCCAGGCTTCCCAAGAGGCTGGAACAAACTCTTTGTCCTGACAAAATTATTGTTTATTAATTTCCTGTGAATTCCGCTCATTCACCTCCAGCAAAGTCTTTCGAGGGAGGATTTATGGTCACAGACCTTATCTGGCTTGGAGAGCTGCCAGGCCCATATCTGGAAAACCTGGCAAGGAGTCTTGGAGAGTCACGAACCAATTAAGCGAACTAATTGTCTCCTGCAAACTCCACTCCCCTTTTGCTCCTCTTTTATTTCCTCTGGGAGGGGCCATTCACTGTCCACCTGTGGCCTCACTCCCAAGTCGACCCCTGTTCTTTAGGTGTTCCCTTCGCCTGGCAACTCTGTGCATGCACACACTGGGAACAGGCTCCAGCTGTTCCTCTGCCTCACTGATGTCTGACTCTGAAGGCAGCTGATAACTGGTATATGGCCCTGGCCCCCTCTCTGCCCTCCGACACAGAGCCCTCCTCAGAGCCTTCCCCAGCCTCCAGGACTGGCCCATCTTCCCCCCCCAACCTCCTCACTGTCCAAATCTGCTGCCAGCTCCCCTGGCCATTGGTGGGCCACAACAGTGCTCTACTTTCAACCATTCCTTAGTGATCATTCAAAGTTACAACTGCATTGGAAAAAAAAAGATTTATGACTGTTTTCCACACTTATGACCGTTGCATCATCCCCATGGTCACATGATAAAAAGTCAGGTGCTTGGCAACCGGGGTCATATTTACAAGGATTGTAAGGATCCTGTGATCCACTTTTGCAACCTTCTGACAAGCAAAGTCAATGGGGAAGCCAGATTCACTCTACAACTGTCACCTGAGACCTGCAGTGATTCGCTTAAGAACGAAGCGAATTAAGTAGTAGGAAAGATTGTAAAATGGAGCAAAAACTCACTGAACACTTGTTTCATTTAGCAGTAGAAACTTTGGATCGATGGTGGCCCTATTCAAGGATTACCTGTGATTCTTTGTCACATTAGGGCTTGGCTTGAGAGAGATTGTGGGTTTCGGCGAAACTTAAGGCAATAAATGTGACTTATTTCATTTATTTTCAGAATGGAATGAGCCTACCAATAAAGTTGCAACCAAATCTGTGCCACAAAAATCGTAAGTATTTCCTCTTTAGTTACAGCTTGATACATTTTAAGGATGAAACTGGTGTGTCTCTACCATTGTTTGATCTGGGTTAAGACCAGGGAAATCTGCATTCAGATCCGTGTTAAGCTACATAAGTTCCTGGCTGACTTTGTTTCGCATGCACTGATGTATCCATTCCAGGTAAAAGACTTAAGTAACCACGTTCTCATGAAACCTGGTTAATATTAACCTCGATCAGCTTTTGTGGTGGTTTAGTACATTGGACAAAATTAGCCTGTTTTGTTTGTTTACAACTGGATGTGTTGTATAAACTGAGAAAGGGAGCTAATTCAATAACCAGGTTAAGGATATCATGTGAATGTAAAAGTGACCTCTTAAGCCGGCATACCTATTGGGTCTTTTGTGGCTAAATGGGAAGTCAATAATTGTGTAATTATCTCACAGAATTGCTGTGGTGGGGAAAATGGGAGTTAGTTAATTAATTAGTTAATTTGTCAAACATGTACAAGGTAACACGTATAAGCATGAACATGAACAAAGGAAATGGGTACAAATAAATGGGGACAGTAGGACAGGGGCGGAAGGCACGCTGGTGCATTTATGCACGCCCCCTTTATGGACCTCTTAGGAATGGGGTGAGGTCCACGGTGGACAGTTTGAGGTTGAAGCTGTGTGGGGTTTGAGGAAGTAACAACGGAGTCAGGTAGAGCATTCCAGGCGTTGACCTCTCTGTTGCTGAAGTCGCATCTTCTGCAATCTGTGTCTGTTGTGTTCCCGTGTGTTGTTGTGGTTGAAGCTGTGTGGGGTTTGAGGATGTAACAACGGAGTCAGGTGGAGCATTCCAGGCGTTGACCACTCTGTTGCTGAAGTCGTATTTCCTGCCATCGACTTTGGAGCGGTTTACCTTGAGTTTGTCTCTATTGTTTCCCCGTGTATGTGTTGCGGTTGAAGCTGAAGTGGTCGTTGACAGGTAGGACGTTGTAGCAGACAATTTTGTGTACTATGCTTAAGTCAGACCGTAGGGGGCGTAGTTCCAGGTTGTCCAGGTCCAAAATTTCAAGCCTGGTGACATAAGGGATTCCGTTGTGAGCAGAGGAGTGGAGGACTCTTCTCGTGAAATACCTCTGGACCCTCTCAATTGTGTTAATGTCCGATATACGGTCAACTGGCTGAATGCTGGTCGTAATTCCAGAAGACATGAGAACATTAAAAAAAGGGAAGGGTAGGGGACTAATTTTTAAAACTTTTATTTATCTATTTATCAAACAAAAAATTACAAATTAGAATGAAGAAAAGGAAATAAACCTAAAAATGTGATAGGGATGATAGGCACATTAGTGTGCTTACGAGCTCCACCGCCATCAGTAGGACCTAAATATGGGATGAGGTCTACGGAAGTGAAGTTGGAAGTAAAACTATGAAAGTTAGTAGCTGAAACAACTGTATCAGATAAGATTCCATATTTTTAACCACTCTCTTACCCCCCCCCCCAAAAAAAAACAAAAAACAAAACCATTATTTCTAACAAACAAGTTTAAAGCAGTTGGTTTGGTTGGTTAGAATGAATCTTGCTAGGAAAAAGAAGTTGTTTATGGCTTGGAGACTGACCTGTTGGCCCTGAATCGCTTGATATGAGCCGCCGTAGAGGTGGGCTGCTATGGATTTTCCTGGGTTCCAGAGAACCCTTAGCTAACATTATGGCCGGTTCTTAGAACCTCCAAATACCACCCCTGGCTGGCCCCGCCCAACCCAGGAATCCCCACACAACCTGTTTTGGATGTGAGGTAACTCCAGGGCCCATGCAGAAGCTCGGGGAGGGGGGAAACAGGCCACCTGGAAGTTCTGGAAGGCGAGAAACCAGCCCCCAGAGCCCAGGGGAGGAAGTTTTTGCCCTCCCAGAGGCTCAAGGAAAGCCTCCGGAGCCTGGGGAAGGCAAAAACACCCCCACCCCCACCATGATGCAGGAGACCAATTAGGCCATGCCCACCATAGCCACACCCACCGAGCAACCTGCATAGAGAACCGGTTGCTGAAATTTTTGAAGCCCACCCCTGTCGTGGCACAAAAATCCTTCTAGATAGCACTGATGGGTGGCAGGACAATCCTGGACCAAAAAGATTCAGGTGTTTGGTGAAAGAACGACGGAATCTTGCCGCAGCTTATGAATCCTGTGACAGGACTGTGATTCCATCTCTTCACAATATCTGAAGCTACCAGATTTTTTTTTTTTGTATTATTATTATTATTTTTCTCCCCTTTCGGCCTACCGGGTTTGCCTGGGGCAGAAGTCTGATTCCTTCCTCCTCGTTGTTACCTGTCTTAAACTACCTTGTATTGGAGAATTCCCCATCATGTCAAGGGAACCCGAAGCATAGACGTGGAATGTCAATCATCTTTTGCTTCTGGCGATGGGATGTTCTGGGATTGTGGGCTTGAGCAGACAGACTCCATCCAGGTGAGTTAATGTTTTTTGATAGGCAGACGAGCAGTCAACAAGAAGGAAGCAAAGCACTCCCTGTCATTTCTACTTTGCCATGTTTTACAAAAAGAATACTGATTTGCAGGGGGGGAAGGATAACAAGCTTGAAAGAGGAGGTTGGCCAGGGATTCAAGGTGTCTTTTTGACTTTCCCTGTTGAACCGTGATGCCTTGTCACAAAGAGACACTCGCATAGAGTTATGGATAGTTATTTTATTTAATGGGCTTGGCACCTTGGTACCTCCAGGTAGTAAGTTTCACAGCAGTGGGCATCCAATGAAAACCCACATCCAACGCCAATTGAAATAAGAATATAATCTTAACACATAGCACAAGATTTGGTCACTCATGCCCTCGTCACCTCAAGGCTGATTACTGTAATGCGCTCTACATGGGGCTGCCCCTGAAGAGTGTTCGAAGACTACAGTTGGTCCAGAATGCAGCCGCATGAGCGATATCGGGTGTACCTAGATACACCCATGTTACACCTATCCTCCGCGAGCTGCACTGGCTCCCTATTGGTCTCCGATCGCGCTTCAAGGTGCTAGTCATTACTTTTAAAGCCCTACATGCCTTAGGATCTGGCTATCTGAGAGACCATCTCCTGCCACATACCTCCCAATGACCAATAAGATCTCACAGGTTGGGCCTCCTCCGGGTGCCGTTGACCGGACAATGCCGGCTGGTGGCCTCTCGGGGGAGGGCCTTCTCTGTAGCTGCTCCGGCCCTGTGGAACGACCTACCATAGAGATCCGGACCCTTCCCACTCACGCGGCCTTCCGAAAAGCCACTAAACCTGGCTGTTCCGGCAGGCCTGGGGCTGTTGAACAATGTCCAGCCCCATCTAGACAGAATGGATGGTGTGTTATTTTAAAAACTGTATCTTTTATTCTGATTTTTAACTTTTATCTTGTCTCTGTAAGCCGCCCAGAGTCCTACGGGATTGGGCGGCATACAAATTTATTAAATTTCAATTTCAATTTAGGTAGCCAAACCCCAAATATAGACTGGTTCTTATTTTCAGCGTCCAACTAAAGATCTTGTCTTGACTTCTCCTTATTCTGGTGCTGAATTCTTCCGGCGGTTTCAGTAAAAATCTCTACTCAGGACTGAATGCATTGAGTTTGGAAACCATGCCTTGTTCAATTCAGCTGCCCGGCTTAATGGAAGCCGTGTTGATGTGACTTTGATGGATGTGGCCGGCCTACACAGCTGCCTAACATCTAGATGATGTGATGGAAAGTTACTGCTCAGTGCTGTACTCATAAAACCCCATTTATTTGCTAGTCATCCTCCATTCCTGCTTCTTAGAACAATTCAGAGGAGGAAGAAGAAGGGAGGAGAGACAGAGATGATGGAGATAGAGAAGGAGAAGAAGGAGAAAGATCAGAAGGAGAAGGAAAATAAAGAGGAGCACAAAAATTTTAATGCACCGAACCGGCAGTAATGCCAATAGCAACCCACCCCCTGGAGTCAAGCTATTCTCCAAAGCCCCCGAAGGGCAGGACAAGAAACAATGGATGGTAGCTAATCAAGGGGAGAAGCAACTTAGAACGAAGGAGAACATTCCTGACAGTTGGAACAATTAATCAATGGAACAACCTGCCTCCAGAAGCTGGGAATGCTCCATCACTGGAGGTTTTAAAGAAGATGTTGGATATCCATTTGTCTGAAGTGGTGTAGGGTTTCCTGCATAGGCAGGGGGCTGGACTAGAAGGCCTCCAAGGTCCCTTCCAACTCTGTTAATATGTTCTATTGAATAAAAATTAGCAATGTCTTTATGAGTCGATTTAAAGGTAATTCATTCTTTCAAATGCTTTGACAGGATCTCCTTGTGAAACGCCATCAGGAGGGTTTTTCACGCTGCACTTTTCATATCAGATAACGTGACGACAATCAATAACGCCATTCAGAACGTTCAAAGCAAAATGTAGCCGTGGAAGTTAACAAGGAACATTAAATGTGGCAAATATAGCCAGGAGTGGCATTTGAATTCCCTTTTAAGCCTCTGAGTGTCAAACTTTTTCTTCTTACTCACCTCACCGTGCTGTTTGTCACCGGAAATAACCAAAGGAATACAAAATTTCTCTCTCCGGTTTTTATTAGAGATGTATTATGGTTATTAAAGCGGCTTTATGAGAGGCGAGCCACGGCGGAGTCTCCTGGCGTTATGATCTGTACGCTGTCCTTGGAAGCTGTTCATAGGCTACCTCTCCTCTTCGAAGCTAACAAAAGAATTTGCCAATATGTAAAGGGGGGACCCCTTCCAAAGGGCCCAGCCGCTGTAAGAACCTGCTTTTCAAGTGGTGATTTATTTGATTGGGTTTTCTGGCTGAAAAAAATATGTGGAAATATGAAACCTGGCCTGAAGAAGAACGGCTGTTCTCATGTACTTCTGTTTTTCTTGAAATTTATTCTCAAGGCCGGCCCATCGGACCAGATGTTTTACAGAAATCCCCACAGATTTGGAATCTTGATCCTAGACGTGTTGGGTTCTCGTGAGGAAAGACGATGCCCTCAAGAAGGGTTTGGTGAGGGAAATCAAGGAGAGAACCAACCTTAGAAGACCGTCCCTGACGGAACAATCAATCAGGGGAACAAATTGCCTTCAGAAGTGATGGATCCTCCTCACTGGAGGTGGTTAAGAAGAGATTGGGCAATCATTTGTTTGAAATGGCATAGGGGGTTGGACTAGAAGACCTCCAAGGTCTCTTCCAGTGATGGCAAACCTTTTTCGCCTCGGGTGCCAAAAGCAGGTTCCGTGTGTGCCATTGGGACCACTCGTGTGCCCACCCCATAATTTAATGCCCCCCCACGCCATGCCTCCTGCGCATGCGTGCATGACACACACACACACCGCTGCCCCGCACATGTGCACACAGCTTTCTTGGAGTTTGGGAGGGCAAAAATGCCCCCCAGAGGCCAGAAACGGCCCATTTTCTAACTTCTGGTGGGCCCAGAAGGTCTGTTTTCCATCCTCCCCAGTCTCCAGAGGCTTTCTAGGGGCCTGGGGGAAGGCCAAAAACAGACCGACATGCAAACTGGAAGTCCAAACTTCCAGTTTGTGGGTCATGTGGTTCTTCTTCCAAAATGGTGGTTTTTCGGTGAAAAACGTCTGAAAATCGAGGCTGAAAATCAGTTGGCCAGTGTGCACATGTGCATGGAACTGAGAGGGCAACGCCTCGCGTGTCCTTAGAAATGGCTCCATGTGCTACCTGAGGCACGCATGCCATAGGTTCACCATGACGGGGGCATAAGGTTTCCTGCCTGAGCAGGGGGTTGGACTAGAAGGCCTCCAAGGTCCCTTCCAACTGTTATTCTGTTATATTGAGCCGAGGTGGCGCAGTGGTTAAATGCAGCACTGCAGGCTACTTCAGCTGACTGCAGTTCTGCAGTTCGGCTGTTCAAATCTCACCGGCTCAGGGTTGACTCAGCTTTCCATCCTTCCGAGGTGGGTAAAATGAGGACCCGGATTGTTGTTGGGGGCGATATGCTGACTCTGTAAACCGCTTAGAGAGGGCTGAAAGCCCTATGAAGCGGTATATAAGTCAAACTGCTATTGCTATATCTGTTAAAATGGCTGCCGAGGACAGTAGCTACGAATCTCCAGAGGTTATCCCTTCAGAGATGGAGAGATTCAGAAAGATATATTCCCACTTCATAAACATACGGCCATTGCGCAGAATAAGTTCACCAATGCAAGTATAATATTAATAAGCAGCTTAGGCAATATTTATTGAAGACAAATAATTAAGATCGGTGGGCCTGGGCAGATGAAGCCATTCCTCAAACTAATTTCCAAATGAGCCTCTTAATTTGTTTTTATTATTTAGTGGCTCGCTTGCTTTTAAACTTTCCCATCAAAATAAAATATTTGCTAGCCTCACCTAATAAATGGCCCACTCTCAAGATGTTTATAAATTACTTTAAAAGATTCTGTGACGGGGGGGGGGGTGTTGTTAATTCAGTTATATGTTAACAACCAAGTCCTGCATAATTTATATCTCTGGTCTGAGAGTAGTGTGTTAAATGGGGCAAGAAAAAGGGACCCAGCTGAGAGGACACATTTAGAGTCCTAAGTTTATGATATATCACCCCAGAAACAATTCATACCATTAGCAGATCAAGAGGCTCCCGATTTGAAGATACATTTCTTTGTGGGAATCCCCTTGAAGGACCAGGGGAAGTGATACTGCCTTGGGAATAATCAGATAAAGATAGAAGGTGCCCACAAATACTTAACAGGCACAGAAAGAAAGTTAGGAAGACCCTGGCCTTACATATCAAGCTGTTAAACCTAAAAGGAATTGAGGTATCTGAAGGCCACCTGGCTGGAGAATTAGTCAAGATGGCCAACTGGAAAATTATGAATGTTTTGCACTTCAATCTCTATGAATTCCCGGGCACTGGACTATGGGATGTGAAATGTTAGGTGATCTTTTCCCAAGGTTAAGTCCCTGCTTTTCATAATGGTGAGACAATCCGAGGAAAACATATATTGGATTTGAGAAGTTGCTAAAAGTATTCCCCCACGTGTGATCCAAGTCTTTTAGCATTTGAATCTGAAGCATTGCACCATCGTAGTTGATATAAACTTCGATCAAGTCCTTCCCATTAGTCCGATTTCAAACTTACCTCCTGGACAGGATGTGCGAGAGAAAAAGGAGGAGGGGGAAAAGATTGCTAGAGAGAAAAATAATGCACGGATTCACTTTCTTTCATATCTAACCACACTTTGCATGATTAAATCACACTCACGTTTAACCTATGGCCTTCCCCTCCTCCCTCCCCCCATCAAAAATATATACCCATGCTTGGTCTATCCAAATCAAATATTGGAGAATCTTTTGGAATTTTTGATCAGTTCTTTTAATGTTCAGGATATCTTAATTGTGCCTAGAGGGGTCTTTGTTCTAATATTAAAGAGGAGTGGATGCTCCTGATTATCTTGGTTTTTAATACTAAGTTCAAAATGCTAAAAAGCTACCTCGGCAATAATGCCTTGAAAATGAAAATTCTGACACCGTGCTGGAAAGAAATATAAAAACTACAATTACAGATCCGAACTCTTGAAGAAGCATTGCTTACAATTGTCACAGACAGATTCTTAATCGAAATAATCTGCTCTCCTCTGTTACTTTGAAAAGAAAGAAAGAGGGAAAAAGGAAAAAGAAGAAGAAAGGAAGAAACAGAAGAAGATTATATCTCAGCTAGGTTCGTTTTTAAGTGAAAACGGCTGTGCTTCAAAACAGAAAGAAAGAGTTCTGCAGCGTGAAATTCAAATCAGCCCCAGCTCAATTTTAAGGGATTAAAAATAAAGAGAGAGAGAGACTCGGTGAGGAGAAAGCAACAAAGCTGGACCACGGAACGTGGACCGAGAGAGTTAACGTTTATTGAAAGCGGGGCTGCATTACGTCACGCAGGTTGACGTACTTGGAAGGACCATCCTTGGTCTTTGAAGGGTGTAGAGGGGGTTGACTTCCAAATCCAAACACGATGAAAGCAGGACCTAAATGTGATTGGATTCCACGTGCACCAAATGTGGTGTAATGCAACTGGGGCCTTTAGTTGTTCAATTAGTAACAGATGAACAGAGTTGGAAGGGACTTTGCAGGTCATCTACTCCATCTCCCCACTCAAGCAGGAGACCCTACAGCATTTCTGACAAATGGTAGTAGTACAGTCTCTTCTTGAAAGTCTCAAGCAATGAGGCTCCCACAACTTCCAAAGGCAACTTCTGTTCCATTGGTTTATTGTTCTGACTTTCAGGACGTTCCTCCTGGTTTCAAGGTTGAATCTCTCCTTGGTCAGTTTCCATCCATTATTCCTTGTCTGGCCTTCAGGTGCTTTGGAAAATATCTTGACCCCCTCCTCTCTGTGGCAGCCCCTCAAATATTGGAAGATGCTCTCCTGTCTCCCCTGGTCCTTCTCTTCACTAGACCAGCCATGCCCAGTTCCTGCAACCATTCATCGTATGTTTGAGCCTCCAGTCCCCTCATCATCCTGGTTGCTCTTCCCTGCACTTTTTCTAGAGTCTCAACATCTTTTTCTAGTGTGGTGACCAAAATTAGATGCAGTTTTGATGTCTGACTCAAAATCTCAATATTAGAGCCTAGTTGGATTGAATCAAGTCTTCACCTGATCAGGCCGTTCTTCAGTAATTCAAAGATTTGAGGAAAAATCAGGATAGAACCCATTAGAGAGGGCAATTGGGGAAAGATCAGAGTCCCGTAAGATATATTTGTCCCACACATTTCATGGTCCAATATTAAATTGGAATTTTAATGTTAACAATGAAAGAAAGTTTGGTATGGGGTCCCATCCTAGGGAATTGCATCAGGAAAGATCTCAGTCTCATTAGGATTTTAAGTGAGCTTCCACAAGTAGGTTACAGAATACCCAGAATGCCACAACTGGAAGGAGGCAACCTTTGGGATCTAGATTCTGTGCACAGAGACCTTGTTAATGGCTCACCGCAGAAGCGTAAAAGCACACTTACTCTGTGTGCAGAGGTTCTAGCTTCAGTTCTAACATCCCAGAATAGGATCCAAGAACTCTGAGGAACTTCTGAAAAATCAATTTTGACCTCTCCTGTCATTGGTTAGGGTCGTAGGTCAGTTTCCATTTGATTAACAAATTCGGAGATAAATTCTCCAAACCAATTTTGGAACAAATTCACTTTAGATGTATTCTTTCAAGATAGAAGATTTCAGGGAAATTGTGCGATTTTGGTACTGCTTGAGCCGTCTTCAAAAAGAAAACGTTCTTTGCATTGTTTTTTTAAATCAGCTTTTTTAATGGCAAACCATGGACATCTCCACAGACTTCATCTGCATTGTGTGATACTTACCGTTTGGTCCCCATGTTTTGAGGAGTGGAATAGCCAAAGGAGCTCCATGTTCTGGGAAGACAGACCATAACTGTCTGAAAAGAGACAGCCTTCTGTAGTTTGCCAACTGTTGACATTATTATGATGTCATCAGCTGGAGGAGGAGGATCTGTCTGGCTGATTTAAAGAGACAGAGGGAATCTGGAAGATGACCAAGAATGACACTACTCTAAAAGTAAGTAATTCTCAAAGGGGGCAGATTTTAAGTTGACAGCAAAGGTTGTCTTTGCAGATTGCTCAATAGGTTGATCTTTATTGGACTCAGAAGCTAAGAAGAGCCAAAGTAATCTACTTCCATACTGTGTGGATGGGGCTACGAAATCATCCAGAGTTGAGTTGAGTTCAACCTGTTGGTGATATCCTCATTTAGATGTATAAAGAGTCCTTCCAGATAATAGACTCGAGCCAATTCCCTTCATAATCGTTCATCTCTAGGCCGCTCCAGGCGTCCAACGAGGCATTTGACGCTTTTAGAAAGAAACAGAAATACTTCACTTTGAATATCACCATTCTAGCATCTCATCTCATAATTGCAGCCTTCAGATCGGAAAAGCGAATGCAGATGAGTGAGTTCCAGGCCAAGAACTGGGCTAAATAATCTTTCAATTGGTCTTTAAGAGAAACAAAAATAAAAACGAATAAATGGTCCCCGAAGACAAACACATATCCTGTTTGTCAATCTGTATAAGCATAGAGCTGTACCATGACTTTGTAAACACATTCTATAGTGTGCATGAAAGGCACATATGAAAGGGAAACCACACCGGTGTGATTCCTAAAACCCAAGTTAGCGCTCGAGTTAAGAGCCCAGCTCTTAAAGGAGTTCTGTGTTTTCAAACTGTTTGCTTTTGTGAGAATGCTCATCTTTGGTGGCATTTCATGAAGAAATTCACCACCCACCACAACTATGTGCCGTAGAGGATTCTGAGCCATGTCTGCTTTTTGGGGTTGCAATTTCTCTAGAAAGTCTGTGTTGCCTCAAGGCGTGAAGGTTGGTTCTTGGTCTCAGCTAATTAATCAATGAGGCCACATTCATAGAAGTAGATGGGAGGGACCGATGGATTTTCTTTTGTCATCCAGTCGATGGGAGGGATGGATGGGTGGTTGATCATCCAGTCCAGTCATCCAGTCTGGTTGTTCTCCAAATCGGTCCCTTAGATTTTGAAGCCACAACGTTCTTTTTCTGCCTGGACCTTGTTTGCCTTCAATCGTTTCCCTGGAGGATTAAGTGAAGGATACCGCATTTTTCCAGGTGTCGCATCCCATGTCCGAAATATTCTTTCACTTTTTAATAGTTTTGATGATTTCCTTTGGCTTTCTCAAGCAACTTCCGATCACCTCCGCATTTCTGAGTTTGTCAACCAAGTCTTGTATAAAGGTAAAGGTTCCCCTCACACATATATGTGCTAGTCGTTCCAGACTCTAGGGGGTGGTGCTCATCTTCATTGCAAAGCTGAAGAGCCAGCGCTGTCCGAAGACATCTCCATGGTCATGTGGCTGGCATGAATCAACACCAAACGCGCACGGAATGCTGTTACCTTCTCACCAAAAGTGGTTCCTAATTTTCTACTTGCACTTTTCTACATGCTTTTGACTGCTAGGTTGGCAGAAGCTGGGATAAGTAACGGGAACTCACTCAGTTATGTGGCGCTAGGGATTCGAACAGCCAAACTGTCGACCTTTCTGATCGACAAGCTCGGCGTCTTAGCCACTGAGCCACTGTGTCCCTAAGTCTTACCAAATAAAAGTATGGTGGCCAACATCGGTTAATATGAACGCCGCTGTTTTAATTCTGGCCGTGTGATCGTCTTCTATGTTGTGAGCTGTGTGGATAAATAGAAATGGTGTTTAATCCCATCGTTTGGCTCTGATTAGGGCGCAAGGTCAGAAGAGATACTGAGAGCATTCAATTGTTGGATGTCACGCTCCTAATTGTTTGCCTGAAAATGCTAAGTTGTAGTACATGATTCCACTGACCTAGTTGTTGAAGATCGTTGTTGACAACCATCCCTGAGTGTTTTATGAACTAGGCAATCTCTTTCAATAGCTGACCGTTTGCTCAACAGAGAGAAAGCCTACGATTTAATACTCTGTATCTTCACTTCCACTCTGAAAGCTAAACCATCAGAAAACCTGAAGAAAAATCAATGCCTGTGAACAGTGGGGCTTGAGAAAATGGTTGCAAATATCTTGGCCTGCCAAGAAGGAAAAGAAACCATTCAGACTCGGGAAATAAAACCAGGCAACCTGGAAGTGATCATAATGAAGCGCAAAATAAATATTCTGGATCCATAATGCAAAAGTGAGAAGATTGAAAAAGTGATCCTTGAAAAAACAAAACAAAGATAAATTAAAATGAGGCTGAGAGAAGATGGGAAAATGCTTTCCTCGATTAACTCTGAGCTTATAAGAACACAACGAAGCAATTAGACCAGGAGAGTCCTACCTTGGCAACTTTGAGACTTGTGGACTTCAACTCCCAGAATTCCTCAACGTCTGGTTAAGGAATTCTGGGAGTTGACAGCCACAAGTCTTAAAGTTGCCAAGGTTAATCACCCCTGAATTAGTGCAGGCCAAATGACGTTCATCAGATCATGAAGAGTTGGAAGCAATTGTAGAACTTTAAGACGATCAGTCTTCAAGAAACATTGAGATCGGCCCTAATCTGGAATGTTAGGGACATTGCCAACCATTAGGGCCAAGATGACAGTCAACACTAGATCTCTTATGTCCGTCCGTCTGTCTATCCAGTTGTTTTCTGAGTTCAACCTCCCTAGGACATTCATTGGTGGACAAGTATCCTTTGAGACCAACTACCATCAGCAAAGTGATGAGTTCAAGAGATTTCCTACACAATTAAACTGGTGAAATTGATACCTTCTTCTCTCTCCTTCTCTCCCTCCCTCCCTCTCTTCTTCTTGGTGAAATTGATGTCTTCTTCTTCTCTCTCTCTCTCTCCCTCCCTCCCTCCGTCCCTCTTGTACACATACATGATAATCGCCATGTCAGCATAACATTCTTGAAATATCATAAACGTTTGGCTTGTGTCTCAATCCAGTTTACCAGTTTTCTAGTTTGGGAAATCTACATTTAAGGCAGCCCATATACATTAGATTCAATCCCCATGTCGTAATTATTTATACAGCTGCTGCCTCTCTCTCGAATGGCGTTCTTGCTTGTTTGGAAAACAACAGTGGGAAGGCACCAGAGACCTCGTTGTTTACATACCCGCCGTAATTTTGCCTTATGCTCCAATTTGAGCCTCCATTCAAATGACTGAGCATGCAGCCAGCAAGGCAAGAGTCTATGCATCATATTTAAAAAACCACTAAACAAACACGATAAATCCATTACAGCATAATGGCTTCCAAATGTGACAAATTTGCTGATTAAAGCTCATTGAATATGCATTCAAATGATGGATGGGAACAGCTTGAAGAGCTATTAGGATCGACTGGATCAATAATTCTCTCCCCTCACCCTCTGGATTTGTGCAAAGGAGAGATTGGTGGGCTGAAAGTTTCTGCCTCTTTTTCCCCCAAAGGAAAGGATCAAAACACCACCCATTTTTTTAGAAGTGCAAATAAGAGCAGTCAATTGTTTTACCTGCTTACACAACAGCATTGTCCCTTCTTCTGGACCGCCCCTAATCACGAATCATCATCATTGTTTAACGGCACATAATCCCCTGTGGGGTAGTCTCTGGGCAACTGAATGGAGCTGGATGCCGTCCCTGTCACCAATGCGGAGTTTTTGTTCAGCAGATACATTCTCAATGTGCCCAGAGAGAGAAATATCTGCCTCCACCTAGGATCAAACTCACAGCCTCCTGATTGTGAGGTGAGAGCTCCACCTCTAGGCCATCGCATTGCTCCATGAATGGTTCCAACCAATCCCCCAAATTCTTTGGATCAGAAGTAAATTGAAGACACACCTGGATAGGGAAACATTCCAGGTTTTATTAGGAACTTCTCCAGCCCAAATCTTGTGAGCCACAATGTGTCACCAAGTGGCAAACTCAATGCTTTGCTTGGTTGAAATGTAGTAGCCTGCGCCATCAAACAGCCTCAGCAATTTTTCAGCCTCCAGGTAGTCCTTGCTTAATGACAGGACGTTTCACATTGTGGTTACGTGGGTAACCAGGACCATAATTTTAGACTCATTACAGTCATAAGTCTGTGTGGACATAAGTTGAAAGTCAGATGTCTTCACTGAAGATCATTAATTACCTCTTTTTATGGTGGAAGGAGGGAGGGAGGGAAGGAAGGAAGGAAGGAAGGAAGGAGAGGGAGAAGAGAGACAGACAGAAAGGCAGAGCAGAAAAGAAAGGAGAAATGGAGGGAGGGAAGGAAGGAAGGAGAGTGAGGAGAGAGATAAAAATTGAGAACAGGGAAGAAAGGAGAAAGGGAGGGAAGGAAGGAAGGAGAGAGAAGAGAGACAGACAGAAAGGCAGAGCAGAAAAGAAAGGAGAAATGGAGGGAGGGAAGGAAGGAAGGAGAGTGAAGAGAGAGACAGAAATTGAGAACAGAAAAGAAAGGGGAAAGAGAGGGAGAGCGGGAGGGAGGGAAGGAAGGAAGGAAGGAAGGAAGGAAGGAAGGAATTTCACCCTTCCTGCCACTTCTAGAAACCCAGTTTACAGACTCTAAATGAAGTTTCCGGCACCATTTTCCTTCCAGATTAGAAGAAGAAAAAGGAAATAAATTTAGGTGAAAAACAGTATTTCAGAATTGATAGCCAGTCCTCCTTCAGCATCTTGGAGACAAAATTAAATTTCCATATTACTGCTCTTGTGTTGCTGTTTCAAGGGACTCCAACATTTGCCAGGAAGCCAGTTCTGCGCCGCACCCTCCGTGCCAAATGAATTCCCCTTCCAATTCTCCAACTTGAAATCAATCATAACAGAGGAAATACTCGGCGTAAGATGCAATTTCTCGTTCTGGAATTGAAAACATAAAACCATGTTAATGATGATGCAGTTAATTTAAACATAACATTTTTTTAAGCTGACAACATTTGTATGCCTGCCAGGGACTCAGGAGGGGGGAAAGGGACTTTTCTAGAAACCTCATGAGCAAAATTACTGTAATCTCTCCATCTCCTTCTTTCTTTCTCTCTCTCTCTCTGTTTCTTTTTCTTTCTTTCTTTCTCTCTCTCTTTCTCTCTCCATCTCTCTCTCTCTCTGTGTCTGTCTGTCTCTTTTTTTCTTTCTCTCTCTCTGTCTCTCTCTGTCTCTTTCTTTTTCTTTCTCTCTTTCTCTATCCATCTCTCTCTCTGTGTGTCTGTCTGTCTCTTTCTTTCTCTCTGTCTCTCTCTGTGTGTGTCTCTCTTTCTCTTTCTCTTTCTCTCTCTGTCTCTCTGTCTCTGTGTGCTTCTCTCTCTTTCTCTGTCTCTTTCTCTCTCTGCCTCTCTCTGTGTGTCTCTCTCTTTCTCTCTCTCTGTCTCTTTCTCTCTCTCTTTCTCTCTCTGTCTGTGTGTGTATGTCTCTCTGTGTCTCTCTCTGTCTCTCTCTCTCTGTCTGTCTGTCTCTTTCTTTCTCTGTTTCTTTCTCTCTCTGTCTCTCTCTTTCTCTCTCACTCTGTCTCTGTGTGTGTGTGTCTCTCTCTCTCTTTATCTCTCTCTCTCTCTGTGTGTGTGTGTCTCTCTCTGTCTCTATTTCTCTCTTTATCTCTCTCTCTTTTTCTGGGCTGCGAAGTTAACCTGAAACAGCCTCCGAGCAGGTTAGATTTATGTAGATTAATGTGGTATGCTGATATGATGTATATTTTAGCATTACTTCCTCGCATAGGCTAATGGCTGGAATCAAATAAAACATAAAAGCAGATTTATAAAGATTGCTGAATAAATCAAATAAAGCTTTGTGTTAGCTGCGGCGAGATTAGAAGCTCGCCTCCTCTTCCCAAAACAATACATAAGCTTTTTATTGAAATACTACAATTTCTAAAATAAAACCAGCTAAGGGGAAAGAGGAGCTTTGGGGAAATCCGGCCAGGAGAGAAATCTAGAGGGTCTAGTCCTCATTGTCAATACAGGTGGAGCTCGACTTACAGCCTCAATTGAGCCCAAAATTTATGTTGCTAAGTGAGACATTTCTTTAATGAGTTTTAGCCCATTTGTGAATTGTGAATCATCACAATTGTTAAGTGAGGAACATGGTTGTTGAGTGAATTTGGCTTCCCCCCATTGCCTTCGCTTGCTCAGCAGTCACAAAAGAAGACCCTCAGGAAACTGCGACTGTCATAACTAAGAGTCAGTTGCCAGGGATCTGCATTTTGATCGCATAACCACAGGGTTGCTGCAATGGTCATAAAGTGTGAAAAATGGCCATAAGTCACTTTTTTCAGGGATGTTGTAACTTTGAACAGTCATTAATGAACTATATGTACAACTCAACGTACAGCCATGTATTTAGTTTGAAGTTACAACGGCCTTGGGAAAAAGGGACTCAAACATACGACCATCACAACATCCCCCATAGTCAGGTTAGTTGTATTCCCGTTTTTAAATTTTGCTTTGAATCAATCGATCTAAACCAGTGTTTCTCAACCTTGGCAACTTGAAGAGGTCTGGACTTCAACTCCCAGAATTCCCCAGCCAGCGAATGCTGGCTGGGGAATTCTGGGAGTTGAAGTCCGGACATCTTCAAGTTGCCAAGGTTGAGAAACACTGTCCTAGACACTTCCCCTAAACGTTGCCACCTGATGGATGCTGGCTGGGGAATTCTGGGAGTTGAAGTCCAGACATCTTCAAGTTGCCAAAGTTGAGAAACACTGATCTAAACTATCTTTTATTGAGAAATGTTCGCCCACAAGGAGATTCCCTGTTCTCCACCTCACTGTTTAACTCTGTTTTCCTCCACTGAGTAAAAAGCTTGTAGCACAGACGGCCAGGCCACCTTGTTGGTGGACCAAGAAGATTTGGGTTGACTTCTGATGCTCCGATTCTCTTACGTTCATCTCTCATTTCATCTCTGGTGCTTTGTGGAGGGACTTCCTGCCAAGAGAACTTATGGGAAGCTGAGTGACAGGTCGGGCGATTCTATTACATTCCCATCACTACTAAATCACAATTTTTCTGTGGCTGGAAAGTGACTATTGTGCAGCTGTCAAGTTAAATGGCTTGAAGTGGAGACTTGTGGTCTCAATAGTAGCGCTCTCTGTCAAATAAATGCTCAAGTGACAGACACAAGGCAATCCATTCCTGATAGTGGATCGATTAAAAGAGGGGGGGGGGAGAAAATGATCTCCTGGTGCCAAAGGTCAACCTTTTATTTTGTTTGCCCCCCCCCCCCAAAAAAAAATTAACCCACAAGCACAAAGAAGAGACTCACGTCTTTCTCTGGAACAAAGATGGTTCCAAATGAATCTAGATGGAAATGGTTTGTCTGATTGGGAAGATGGCACATTGATTTATGTTCTCCCTCTTCAAGATGGAGGGAAGCATCTGCAATATTTGAAAATGCTGCGAAATTGAAATTTATTTATCTTTTTGCTAAGTTGGCAGAGAGAATGAACCAAATCAACATTGTTGTTGTTAGTTGCGAAGCTGTGTCCCATCCATCATGACCCCATGGACAACGTTCCTCCAGGCCTTCCTGTCCTCTACCATCCTCTGGAGTCCATTTAATTGCACACCGGCTGCTTCTGTGTCTCCATCCAGCCACCTCCTTCTCTGCCATCCCCTTCTTCTTCTTTTGCCCTCCATCCTTCCCAGCATGAGGCTCTTCTCCAGGGAGTGAGTCCTTCTCCTTAGTGGCCAAAGTCTTTGAGTTTCCTCTTCAGGATCTGGCCTTCTAAAGGGCAGTAAGGGTTGATCTCCTCTAGGACTGACCGGTTGGATGGCCTTGCAGCCCAAGGGACTCGCAAGAGTCTTCTCCAGCACCAGAGTTCAAAGGCCTCCATTTTTTGGTGCTCAGCCTTCCATATGGTCCAACTTTCACAGCCATCCATTGCAACTGGGAGAACCATCGCCTTGGCTATATACACTTGTGTTGGCAGGGTGATGTCTCTGGTTTTTAGTACATTGTCTAGATTTGGGTTTGTGCATCAAATCGTTTTGAGCCTCTCCTTGTTTAGGTCTCAAAGTTCTTGGAGATCTTGTTGAGTCTGAGAGCAGAGAACAGGGTTTCATGACTGCTTTCTGCCAAGGTTGGAGGGGAGGGGAGGGAAGAAGAGAAGAAAGAGAAGAGAAGAGAATAATGGAATGGAATAGAAAATATGGAATAGAAGAGAAGAGAATGATGGAATGGAATAGAAAATATGGAATAGGAGAGGAGAGAACTTTAGAAGAGGCCTCCTGAGTTTAGCCTTCTTTTCCCAGAACAGTTGAAACAGATTATCTGTGGAAAGTCCACATGTCAGAGATGAGTGCAGTGCTCTTCCCTGTTGTGTTTCCTAGAATATTGCAAGGTGTGTCACAACCCCGGTTTTAGAGGCAATGCACAGCCATCGTCACTAATTGCCATAAGTAGCTTTATCCTCCATGAGTCACTTCAGTGACTCAATGAAGAACTATAGGCTGGGAAAGAACACTGTGCAAGAGTCTTCACTTCCCATGGAACAGCTCTTTTTCTGAATGGTGATTGTCTCTCAGCAATTATCATTGTCTGCAGCTCCTACGTTTCATTGCTAATAGCTCTTTGGCTGTCCTGCAGGGGTGGGGAGGAGAGCCTTCCTCAGAGTTCTCGGAGAAAAGATTGCATTTTTTAAAATTTGGAATAGAGTAGGGTAGGGTAGGGTAGAATGGAATGGAATGGAGTGAAATGGAATAGAATAGAATAGAATAGAATAGAATAGAATATTTTTAAAACTTCCAGTGTTGGGGCATTCACAACTTCTGGAGGCAAGCGGTTCCACTGATTAATTATTCTAACAGTCAGGAAATTTCTCCTTTGTTCTAAGTTGTTTCTCTCCTTGATGAGTTTCCACCCATTGCTTCTTGTTTTACCCTCAGGTGCCTTGGAGAATAGCTTGACTCCCTCTTCTTTGTGGCAACCCCTGAGATATTGGAAGGCTGCTATCATGTCTTCCCTGGTCCTTCTTTTCATCAGACTAGACATACCCAGTTCCTGCAGCCGTTCTTCATATGTTTTAGCCTCCAGTCCCCTAATCCTCTTTGTTGCTCTTCTCTGCACTCTTTCTAGAGTCTCCACATCTTTTTAAAAATTGTACATTTGTGTATTAAATTTCTGTGGCACCCGTCTTACCCCAACGTATGCATTTGATTCAGTCATTCCTAAAGGACGAACTTTTTCACCAATCTATGATTCTAGTACCATTTTACAAAGCCTTAGTAAGACCACACTTGGAAAATTGCATCCAGTTCTGGTCACCACCTTATTTCTTAAAAAAATATATTGAGACTCTGAAAAGAGTGTAGAGAAGGGCAATGAAGATGATTCAGGGACTGGAGGATAAAATGTACAAAGAATGTTTGCAGGAATTGGGTATGTCTAGTCTAAAGAAAAGACTAGCAAGAGGTTGGACTAGAAGACCTCCAAGGTCCCTTCCAACTCTATTATTCTACGTTCAAGGTTATGTTCTTTAAAGGGCCACATAAACTGCATTTATTATGACTAATATTATTGGCTATCTCCCAAAAAAAGTGCTCAGAAAGAAGGCCAAGGCAGATCACATAATTTCATCTTTGATGTAGATGCCAGAATATTTTGAGCACTAATTGTTCTGACCGAGGCTTCCCCAAAAAAGCAGGAGGCAGATTCCTGGTCCCGACAAAACCCCTTTTATTAAAGGAATGTGAATTCCTCTCATTCACATTCAGCAAAGGCCTGACAAACAGTCTTTCAGAGATGAAGTTGAACTTATCTAGCTTGCCATGTAACTATTGTCCAAATGAGGTGCTGTGGAAGGAAAAGCTGGGCACAGAGTCTCTGGGATTCACGGACAGATCTTCACACTCTTTAAATGAATTTAACGACCAAACGAATGAATTGTTTCCTGCAAAAGCCCCCTCCCCTTTTGCTCCTCTTTTATCTCCTATGGGAGTGGCCAAGCACCTTCCACCTGTGGCTTTACTCCCAAGTCGACCCTGATTTCTGAGCTGTTCTTTTCTTCTGGCAGCTCTGCACATGAGCACACTGGGAACAGGCTCCAGCTGTTCCTCTGCCTCACTGCTGTCTAGCTCCATAGGCAGCTGAGAACTGCCAGACGGCCCTGGGCCCCTCTCTGCCTCTGACACAGAGCCCTCCTAAGAGCCTTCCCCAGACTCCAGGACTGGCCCAGGTTCCTCCCCAACCTCCTCACTGTCCGACTCTGCTGCCAGCTCCACTGGCCACTGGCAGGCTACAACACTAATTAGTGAACACTTTGCCCCCCTCATTACTCCAGATATCAAAATATTTCATTAGGTAACCAAAATGGACCCCAGAATTCGGAGGAAAGAAACTTTTGAGAAGATGTTAGGGATGGCGTGCCATTCTGAACCTCAACCCAAATGGGCTTGGAGGAAGTCAGCTTTTAAAATCTTAATTTTGCAGAATATGTCATAAGAGCTGACTAACGTACATCCTGAGACGTGTTTAAGAGAGGGCTGTGAGTTTTCTTCAGACCCATAATTCAAAACAGGGACGAGAATGCCGGATTCTCAGGAGAACAAACTTGAGTCTGTAGCCAACCACATTTTCTGGGGGGAAAAAACAAAATAAAAACCGTTTGAATTGCCTGGGGGAAAATCCAAGCCCTCGTTGGCTTTTTAGGGGTAAAAATTTACCCAGACAGCCTGGAACCCCTTATAAAACAATAGGATCTAATTTTTCAATCAGGTTATCAGGCAGTATTACATTGATGGAGTCTGCCAAGGAAAGCAAGGCTCCAAATAAAACCCCTGTCCTAAAAAGCCGAAGAAATATGTTTTCATTTATCTTTAAGCGTGTTTATTTTATTTTCACATTACATAGGGAAAAGTAGGGGGGATTGTATTCCCTGCGCAATTATTTCTCATTCCCTGGCAATCCTTGCTAGGAATGCCAAGTCAACTTTATCTTCGAAAGATTGACGTGAGGGAATCAGTTCATGGCTCCAAGCGATGGGTTGGTTAAGCCGTATTTGTTGATTAAACCACAATGTTTGATTTCGCTCATCTAGCTAAGCCAAAATTAAACCAAGGCAGGACGCAGTGTGTTGTTTAATGCCTTTGAATCGTAGAAATGACAGCGGACATCTAATCAAATTTGTTCCCTGTTAGCCATTGTGGAGTGGGATGATGTTTTTTGACCAAACAAAATCCGGAGGTCCACTTTCAATTGACCACAGACAGGTCTGGGCTCACCTCCTATTCAAAGTAGCCCCATCCTTTTTTTAAAAAAAAAATTGGGGCTTCTGCTCAAATGATATTTCTCTGCTGTTCCTAAATAATAGTTTAACCAAAGCAGGAAATGACCTGTGAACCATTTCGGGCTTCCAAGGAATTGCTCATTTGGTGCTGCTGAGTGTCAATTTTGTGGCTTGGCCTTGGGCCGCAAATAAATAAATAAATAAATAAATAAATAAATAAATAAATAAATAAATAAATAAATCCAGTATTTATATTAACTTTCACCAGCTGATCCAAAGGTCAATTTGGCCACTCTTAGCATAAGAAGCTTCTCTCTTTCTTCCTCTCTCTCTCTCCCTTTCTCTCTCTCTTTCCCCCCTCTCTTCCTCCCTCTTCTTCTTCCTTCTTTTCTCTCACTCTCTTTCTTTTGCATTCAGTTTTGGTCACCATGATGTAAAAAAAAATGTTGAGACTCTGGAAAGAGTGCAGAGAAGAGCAACCAAGAAGATTAGGGGACTGGAGGCTGAAACATATGAAGAACGGTTGCAGGAACTGGGTATGTCTAGTTTAATGAAAAGAAGGACCAGGGGAGACATGATAGCAGTCTTCCAATATCTCAGGGGTTGCCACAAGGAAGAGGGAGTCAAACTATTCTCCAAAGCACCTGAGGGCAGAACAAGAAGCAATGGGTGGAAACTAATCAAGGAGAGAAGCAACTTAGAACTAAGGAGAAATTTCCTGGCAGTAAGAACAATTATTCAGTGGAACAAGTTGCCTCCAGAAGTTGTGAATGCTCCAACACTGGAAGTTTTTAAGTAGATGTTCCATAACCATTTCTCCGAAGTGGTGTAGTGTTTCCTGTCTAAGCAGGGGGTTGAACTAGAAGACCTCCAAGGTCCCTTCCAACTCTGCTGTTCTATTCTATTTCTCTTTCTCTCTCTCTGTCCATCTCCCCCTTCCTTCCTTCCTTCCTTCCTCCCTCTCTCTCTCTTTCTCTCTCCCTTTCCCTCTCTCTCACACACTCACAAACATAAGAAAAGAAATATAAGGAGGAAGAAAGTGGGTGAGAGAAAGGTCAGACTCCTGGCTGGTTTTTTTAAAATCTCCTTTTAGCCAACTGGAAAGACCATTGGATGCTAGTATAGGAGGACAGAACACAGAGGTGAAATTAGCTACGTAATAATGTAAAACTACTGGCTTGCCTATGAGGCCCATAATTGGGTGGAAGTACTCAAAGCGAGTCTTCCTATCATTAGTAAGTATGAACATTGGAACGAGATGAGAACCTTGGAGCTCTCCAAGGTCCTGCAAGACTTACTCAAACAATCTTTCCATTGTGTGCATTTTGGGGTGGGTGGGTTGAAGAAGTAAATAAAATGCAGAATAGCAGAGGAGGGGGGAAGGGAAAATCTCACTTTCATACTGATGCAGTATGTGTGGCATTAAATTTTACATTCTGCAAAAAAGAAAAATATCAATTAAATCGTCCCCATGTAATTCTGGAGACACCAGAAATAACCTTGAACAAATCTACAGAGTGGAATCTTAGCTAGAGGTTCTCCCGAACCCCTGCAAACCCCCAGCAGACGCCCCTGGATTGGGGGCAAGAGATTGAAGATAGTAGTTATGTTTGAAAGATGGGAATTATTGGGCCTCTAGATTAGGATGTGTGTTTTGGAGAATTCATTTTGCTTAATCTTTTTTGGAACTGGGAGAAATGAGTAAATGAAGCACGCTCGGGTGGTGAGGTATCTAATAGATAACCACGGGGGTTATGTTCCTTGCACCCGCCTGTAATTACACTAATTACTGATATGGTGCTAAGGCAGATTGAGTGTGACAACACAGATTGGAATGTTTCTTAGCAACATAAGATCTACCACCACCAATCCATTTGCCAAAGACAGCACCATCTTCTAAAGCTGGGTGGGATTAAATAAAGTCCGTTGCAACTTTTGAAAGCTCCTTGGCTTGGCTTGGCTGGACCCAGTCTTTCAAATGGGTTGCTCAAAGGTGAATCCAAGAAATACCTTTTTACAGATATTACAGATGAACCGAGTTGGAAGGGACATTGTGGGTCATCTAGTCCAACCGTCTGCCCAAGCAGGAGCCTCTACACCATTTCTGAAAGATGGCAGTCCAATATCTTCTTGAAAGCTTCCAGTGATGAAGCTCTCACAACTTCCGAAGGCAACTTCTGTTCCATGGGTTGATTGCTCTCACTGTCAGAAAATTTCTCCTTATTTCCAGGTTGAATCTCTTCCTTGTTCAGTTTCCATCCGATATTCCTTGTCTGGCCTTTGGGTGCTTTGGAGAATAGCCTGACCTCCTCCTCTCTCTGGGGCAGCCCCTTAAACATTGGAAGACTGCTCTCCTGTCTCCCCTGGTCCTTCTCTTCCCTAGACCAGCCAGGCCCAGTTCCTGCAACCGTTCATCACATGTTTCAGTCTCCAGTCCCCTCATCATCTTTGTTGCTCTTCTCTGCATTTTTTTTCTACAATCTCGACACCTTTTGTATAATGTGGTGACCAAAACTGGATGCAAGATTGTAGGTGTGGTCTTACTTTTGCTAGAAGGGTGCACGCTAAAAGTAGAAAAAGCTCTTCAGATGACGATTGTCTTGAAAAAGAGGCTGAGAAATAGAAGGCTTCACAAATAAATAGGCAAAGGGAATTGCTTCGGCAGCCTTTCATATCAAATCTTCCGAGATGGATTTCATGCAGAAGTTGCTTTTCCCATGCATAAAGTGTCAGTGCTACACACCATTTGCATAGGGGGGGGGTTCTCTTATGGATCACATTTATCCCCCACACACAATAATTAATATAAAAAAGAAGGAATAATAATCAAGCAGAAGGGTGAGGAGAGAAAATGAATTTTAAAACAAGTCTAATCAAACACATTGGTATATAACCTCTCAACAATGATCGTGACAAGCAATTTATGCTTGAAACTTCCATTTTCCTCAGAATTGTTTGTCTGTTTCTTTCTTTCTTTCTTTCTTCTTTCCACCCTTCCTTTCTAGCTTTCCTTCCTCCCTCCCTCCTTCTTTCTTTCTTTCTTTCTTCCTTCCTTTCACCCTTCTTTCCTTTCTAGATTTCCTTCCTCCCTCCCTCTCTTTTTCTTCCTTCTTTCCATCCTTCCTTTCTAGCTTTCCTTCCTTCCTTCCATCCTTCCTTCCTTTCTAGCTTTCCTTCCTCCATCCCTCCTTCTTTCTTTCTTTCTTCCTTCCTTCCTTTCACCCTTCTTTCCTTTCCAGCTTTCCTTCACCTTTCCCTCTCTTTCTTTCTTCCTTCTTTCCATCCATCCTTTCTAGCTTTCCTTCCTTCTTTCCTTCCTTCCATCCTTCCTTCCTTTCTAGCTTTCCTCCCTCCCTCCCTCCCTCTTTCTTCCTTCCTTCCTTTCTAGCTTTCTTCCTTCCTTTCTTCCACACTTCCTTCCTTTCTAGCTTTCCTTCCTTCCTTTCTTCCACCCTTCCTTTCTAGCTTTCCTTCCTTCCTTTCTTCCACCCTGCCTTCCTTTCCTGCTTTCCTCCCTCCCTCCCTCCCTCCGTCCTTTTAATATTTCTTCTCATGATTCTTCTGCATTTCTTCTGAGACCCTCCTACCCTAGTTTTACACAATTCTTGTAGGAAATAGTTGTTGGAAACAGTAAACATGTATAGATACTGATAATTATTTTTAATAGCATCCGTATTCATTGAAAATATCTATTTTTGCAATAACTTTAATTGCTGTTGATTGTTTTGTAGAACACAAATTCCAGTCTTACAGTTCAACTAATTGCATTGAAATCGATTAACATGATTAATTTCACATCAATTTTTCCACATGTGCAGTCATTAATGACTACATAATCCTTGTGGTAGCTTTCAACTGCCAAGTTCTCTAATTCTGCGATGCAGCCTATGTCACAACCATTTGCAATAACATTTAGATTGATTTTAATGTATTTCCCCATAAATTAGGCATAATTAGAAGGATTTCCTTTGAAAAGAGGCATTTTCTTCACAACTTGGGTGGGTCATTTTATTCCAATCAGCAAGAGCCATTCTTTCAAATTTTGGGGAGGGAATGAAACCTGAAGAATAGGAGCCAATTTTCCACGCAGAATATCATAGTTCATAGACGTGCGCTAAGGTGACCCAACAGACTGTTAAATTCTTCACTCTGCAAAAGTGAAGAAGTAACACACTGCTCATAATGAGGCACTAATTGTTGTTGTGTGACTTCTGGAGACAGCATAAGTCAATCCCTGGCATTTTCTTGGCAAGGTTTTTCAGAAACCTTCCTAGGGCTGAAAGAAAGGGATTGGCTCCAGGTCACCCAACTGGCTTTATGCCCAAGGTAGAACTAGAACTCTAGCCTGGTGTCCTGTCCCTCCCTTGCTCTCTAGGCCCAACATTTCTCCATCTCTGGAACTTTAAGATGGATGGACTTCAACTCCCAGAATTCCCCAGCCAGTCTAGACTACAAGTCCCAGAATATTGGCTGGGGAGTTCTGGGAACTGAAGTCCACGAATCTTAAAGTTCCAGAGATTGAGAAACACTGCTTGAGGCCCTAGTCAGAGGTCAGTGAAATATAAGTAACAGGTTGGGTTAATATTTCAGGAAAAACTCCTCTCTTCCCCCTTCCCTTCCCTTCCCTTCCCTTCCCTCCCCTCCTTTCCCCTCCTCTTCTCTCTCTGCTTATCCTCACACCTCTTCCCTTCTCTTTTTCTCTTTCTTCTCCTCTTCTCATCTCTCCTCTCCTCCTCTTCTCTTCCCTCCCTTCTCTTCTTCTCTTCCCTCTCTGCTTCTCACCTCACCTCCTTTTCCCTCCCCTCCCCTCTCCTTTCCCCTTCACTTCCCTCCCCTCCCTTCTCCTTTTCTCTTCCCTTTTCTCTCCACTTCTCCTCTCTCGTCTTTTCCCTCCTCTCTCCTTCTCTCTTCTTCGCTTCTCTTCCCTTCTCTCTCCACTTCTCCTCTCCTCTCCCCTCCCCTCCCTTCCCTTCTCTCTCTTCCCAGCCTAAAATCTCTTCCATTAGACCCAATCCTTGACTTTTCAAGCCTCTGGATTCAGCCGCCTTCCCAAGAGAGTCCCACTCCTTCCCTAGCTTCAGCCTGCCCTGAGGGCACAAATTCAAGGCTGTCACAAAACAAATTTTTAGCAAATCCTTTCCAATCGATGCACAGCCTTTGTGCCCAAAGAGGGGGTGTGCAAATTGAGAAGGTGGCAAACAATCAGGGGGACAAATGGCATCGCCCTAATCATGAGAGCAAAATGTCCTTCCTAAGCCAGACTCTGGAGGGGGGCAGGGTTGCCCCCTTGAAGGGATCTGATGCATTTGTTATGGGTGACAAGACGAACAGCTACCTGCATTTTTCAATAATTATGTCGGCCGGGTCAGAGACGAAGAGAAGATGAAGTGAATTCTTAATATCCTCGGAGATCACTTTAGAAAGCAGCTTGTTTTCATTTTCCATTTAGCCTTCCTGCCTGCCTTCGCTTTGCCTTTAATATACCTAGCAAATGCATTAAACGAAGGGTGAGGGCATCACAAACACATGGATTGTATCCTCATTTGGATTGTGTAGAAGGGCGGGCAAGGAGGGAAGGTTGTTCTAGCATGAAGCTAAATTTCAGAAAGCCTCCTGAAAGTCTTTGCTTCTATTCATCCTTTCTCCTTGAATGTAACAACAGAATAATAACAGAGTTGGTAGGGATTTTGAAGGTCTTCTAGTCGAACCTTCTGCACAAGCAGGATACCCTATACCATTCTAGGCAAGTGGCTATCCAACATCTTCTTAAAGACTTCCAGTATTGGGGCATTCACAACTTCTGGAGGCAACTTCTGTTCCACTGATTAATTGTTCTGACTGTCAGGAAATTTCCACTTAGTTCTAGGTAGCTTCTCTCCTTGATGAGTTTCCACCCATCGCTTCTTGTCCTGCCCTCAGTTGCTTTGTAGAATATCTTGATTCCCACTTCTTTGTGGCAGATGTTGGAACACTGCTATCTTATCATCTTTATGAGCCATGATGGCACAGTGGTTAGAATGCAGTACTGCAGGCGACTTCTGCTGACTGCCAGCTGACTGCAATTTGGGTAGTTCAAATCTCACCAGGTTCAAGGTCGACTCAGCCTCCCATCCTTCCTAGGTGGCTAAAATGAGGACCCAGATTGTTGGGGGCTAGTGCCTGACTCCGTAAACCGCTTAGAGGGGAGCTGTGAAGCACTGTGAAGTGGTATATAAGTCTAAGTGCTATTGCTATTGCTAACTCTGCCCACTGCCAGGAGTTTGATCCTGACCGGAGTCAGCCTTCCATCCTTCGTCTATAGAAAGGTAGATATTAAGAAGTGCTTAAGGGGTGGAATTGGTGTCACAAAAAGTTAGGTTATGTCCATCATCAGCTATGGAAATTCATAAAATTGAATCATTCCTTTTCTCTCTGAATTTAATCTCCTTCATAAGTTGTGGTTGTTGTTCTAGAGAAAAATACCCTGTTTCCCCTAAAATAAGACCTCCCCAGATAATAAGCAGATAATGGGGTTTTTGAGCACATGCACTAAAATAACCCCTCCCCTGAAAATAAGCCCTCCCCAAAAATATTGCAACACAGCAGCAGCCATGAGGTGACCACACTCACCACCTCCCGCACCTCAAAAATAATAAGACCTCCCCAAAAATAAGGCCAAGTGCTTATTTCGGGGGTCAAAAGAAAATAAGACCCTATCTTATTTTTGGGAAAACACGGTAGATGGGGGAAAGACTCTCTACTTGCCCTGAAGCAGGATATAAATTAAATAAATAAAATTGCCTCTTCTGGGTGCCAAACTTCTGAGGTTCAAGATCTTTCCCCAAATATGGTGATATTATTATACTCAAGAGCACCCATTTAATAATGCCCATTATCATACCCATTTACCCTCTGTCAAATTAATTCTGGTTAGCCTCTCAACCTCTCTCCCCCTCTACCCAATGAACTGGTCCAAGAATAAAGTGGATTCCATCAATATCTTATTCTGCTCCCTTTTAATTATTCCAAATGTTACCAGACTCTGCCACCGCCTTCTGGCTGAGTTCTGGATTAGTTAAATTAATGAGCCAGGAGAGAGAGGGAGGGAGAGAGAGAGGGAGGGAGGGAGAGAGGGAGGAGATGCATTCTTGATTGAGTAGTGCTGGCTCAGGAAATTTTTAAAAAAGGACAGGTAAGGAAAACTCAACAGTCAGTTGTATTATTTCAACAGCCCACCCCGTTCTCTCCCCCCCACCACCAGCCCAGTAAATGTTCCTGCTCTTCAGACAGAAAAACTCTTGGGCCAGTTCTGCTTGGCAGACCTTTGGCCAACTTAAGGACAGTTCCCCGCCAGCTCTTTGTCAACTGGGCTGAAAAGGCAGAGCTTTCGCATAACAGGAGAAGGAGAAAGAGGGGAGGGGAATGGAGGGGAGGGGGTAATGTTTAAAAGGGGAAGGAAGGAAGGGGAAGGAGAAAAGGGAGTGGAAAAGGGAAAGGGAGGAAGGAAGAAAAGGAAGGAAGGAATTAAGGAAGGAAGGAAGGAAGGAAGGAAGGAGAAAGGGGAGGGCGAAAGGGAAGGGGAAAGGGAGGGGGAGGAAAGAAGGAAGGAAGGAGAAAGAAGAAGGAAAGAAGGAGGGGAAGGAGAAAGAGGATGGGGAAATGGAAGGGGAAATGGAGGAAGGAAGAAAAAGAAGGAAGGGGAGATGAAAAGGAAGGGAGGAAGGAGTGGAAGGAAGGAAAGAAAGAAGGAAGGTAAGGAAGGAAGGAAGAAAGGAAGGAAGGAAGGAAGGAAGGAAGGAAGGGAGAAGGAAAAAGGGGAAAGGGAAATGGAAGAAGGAAGGAAGGAAGGAAGGAAGGAAGGAAGGAAGGAAGGAAGGAAGGAAGGAAAGGGTTTTGAATAGCACTAATGTTTATTGTCATCCCGATGTAGCCTGAGAATTACATGTTGTTTTTGTAACCGAATCTTGAAGACCTCTTGGCCTTTGCCAAGAGTGTAACCTATCACGCTGATAACAATCAGAAGTCAATCTGTGATCTGTTGCCATGAACCTCACAGGCCACCGATCCCCCTGAAGCAAAACAGAGATGGCAATTAGATAAGCGAGAGTTTCGAGCACCTGGTTTTCCAGGCCCAGCATCCGAGAAGGGTGAACCATTAATATTTCCTCACGGTTTCCTCATTTGAAAGGAGGGAAATGGGAGATTTCCGATCTAAGCGTCTGTTGACAAGCTTATATTTGACTGAAGCATCTCATTGATTAGGAGGCTAATGCTCAGTTGGTTCAGGTCTGTCTCAGTTCTGGAGCAGCTGAGCCTCCACACCACAGAGGTGACCAAAGAAGGAATGACTTATGGCCTGGTTAATGGTCCGTCTTGCGCATTTCACAAGTAAGCGGAGAGGTTGAACACTGAGGAACTGGAGCGCTCTTGATGTGACCCAAGTGGATGCCAACATCTAATTGATTGGGTGTTGACTTCGGTGATCCAGTGCCCAGCCAAAGTTCTTGTTATCTGTTTGTTCGTTCATTCAGTCATTCATTTATTAGAATTTGTCAAACAAAAATCGAGAACAAGAACAAGAGAATAAAAAACACAATGATAGGGATGGTAGGCCCGTTAATGCGCTTATGCACGTCCCCTCTACGGACCATTTAAGTATGAAGTGAGGTCCACAGAAGTCCATTTGTGGCTGAAACTGTGAAGATTTGTAGCTGAGACAACTGGATCGGGGAGGGCGTTCCAGACTTCGACAACTCTTATTACAGAAATCCTATTTTTTTACAGTCAGGTTTAGAACGGTTTACATGGAGTTTAAAGCGGTTGTTCGCATGCGAATTATTGCAATTAAAACAATCACTTATGGGTAAAACATTACTACATATATTTTTATATGCAAAACTTAAGTCTGACCACAAGCAATGCAGTTCTAAGTTATCCAAACTGAATTTCGAGCCTACTACTATAGTGGGTAGCTTCAAAAAATAGATATACTCATACAAAGGTAAGGTAAAGTTAAAGGTTCCCCTTGCACATATATGCTAAACGACATATATGTCGTTCCTGACTCTAGGAGGTGGTGCTCATCTCTGTTTCAAAGCCAAAGAGCCAGCACTGTCCAAAGACGTCTCCGTGGTCATGTGGCCGGCATGATTCAATGCCGAAGGCGCATGGAACGCTGTTACTTTCCCACCAAAGTTGGTCCCTATTTTTCTACTTGCATTTTTTAACGTGCTTTCAAACTGCTAGGTTGGCAGAAGCTGGGACAAGTCACGGGAGCTCACTCCGTTACGCGGCGCTAGGGATTCGAACGGCCGCACTGCCGACCTTTCTGATCGATAAGCTCGGCGTCTTAGCTACTGATCCACTACATCCCTACTGTTACAAAGATGGCAGTCTTTAGCAAATTTAGCCGTGTTGCGTCTAGTAAGTTTACAATTTCTAAATATCTGATGAAGATTTGAACCCAGAACTCCAATTACAACAGGGTTGTTTTCTCCCTAATTCAAAATCCTTGATATTTCAATCTTTTCTTCAGTTGGTTGAGGACAATGGGGTGTCTTTCCAGTTGTTGCCACATCAATGTAACCCTCCTTTTTTTTATAATAGCAATAAGGGTGCAACTTGTTCTACTTTGCATAACTTTGCAACCTGTTTCTTTTTCTCTCTCTCCACAAAGAATGCTTGAAGATGACTTGAAGCTCAGCAGTGATGAAGATGATAATGATCAGGTAAGCTTTATAAGAAATCCAAAATGTAGCATCCCTGACATCCACATCTTCCACAATTTTCCCTTATTAAGATTGTCATTTCTGCCAAAAGAGATACATTTAATTTTGCATTTTCTTTCATTGTGGGCCTTCTGGATCTTCTGTTATCCAAGAGTCCCTTGGTTCTCCTTGCCTTCTAAGTGACGTACTTCTCCCACTGGTTAATGTTGTTTTCCTCTTACAACGCTTCAAAGGGACCCTTGTTGTTGTTGTTAGTTGCTAAGTCGTGTCCGACCCATCACGACCCCATGGACAACGTTCCTCCAGGCCTTCCTGTCCTCTACCATCCTCCGGAGTCCATTGAAGCTCACGCCAACTGCTTCAGTGACTCCATCCAGCCACCTCCTTCTCTGCCGTCCCCTTCTTCTTCTTTTGCCCTCCATCTTTCCCAGCATGAGGCTCTTCTCCAGGGAGTCCTTCCTTCTCATTCAGTGGCCAAAGTCTTTGAGTTTCCTCTTCAGGATCTGGCCTTCTAAAGAGCAGTAAGGGTTGATGTCCTCTAGGACTGACTGGTTGGATGGCCTTGCAGTCCAAGGGACTCACAGGAATCTTCTGTGAGCTCAAGGCCTCCATTCTTTGGCGCTCAGCCTTTCTTATGGTCCAACTTTCACAGCCATATAAAAGGTAACATACCTGGGAGCTATTATGAGATCAGGTTTGGATTTCCGATGGCACTTATGGGCAAGATGTGGTCTCAGAGCCAGAGATAGCCAACCAGATTATTTGTGTGTGGCTCCAGGAACTCCTTGCAATGTAACTGTCAAAAATCAATGGTACCTTCTTTAGGAAAACCCAGGGTATTATGGTAAATAGAGGCCATAGGCAGAAACATTCCTACATGCCCCTCCCTCCAAATCCAAGAAAATGTTTTTTAAAAAAGGAGAAAATCCCCATGGTATCCTTTGCCGTTTATAAACCTCGCTCACCTTCTCCCATTTCCAGTGTGTGTGTTCTCCCATGCTGTGAAAAAAAGTCTTTTGACACTTCCGGGAGTTGTCAAAATAGACAAGTCAAATAGCAAGTCAAGGGAGCTTGTAAGGTGAGCGTCTCCACTCCAATGTCAATCTTGCCTCCATGGCTACTACCATCCCCCCTTCTATAGGTTTGCAAAGCTGATTTATGGGAAATCACGTTAACTTTGAAACCGAAGAAGACTTCAACAGCAATCTGAGGGATAGTTTCACGTGTGTTAAGTTCATGGTGTGTCCCGTCTAGTCAGCTTAGAGATCCTTAGCAGCTCTTGTGGACGCTGTGTTCATGTTGTATCGATGTAGCAATCAGTAAGCTTCTTAGACCTACCATCAGAGGTGGGATTCCGTAGGTTCTGACAGTTCTGGAGAACCGGTAGCAGAAATTTTGAGTAGTTCGGATAACCAGTACATACCACCTCTGGCTGGCCACGCCCCTGTCTATTCTCTGCCTCCTGAGTCCTAGCTGGTTGGGAGGAAATGGGGATTTTGCAGTATCCTTCCCCTGCAATGCCCACCAAGCCACGCCCACAGAACCGGTAGTAACAAAATGTGAATGCCACCACTGCCTACCATCCATGGGGGGAAAGCAATGCCTTGCAACGTTCTTTGCAGGAATAACTCAACCCCTTTTCTTGCTGGATTAAGAAGTTTTATTTTGTTCGTCCCAGTTCAGTGCAGCAGATTCTGGTGTTTTAAGCAATAAAGGCTTTCCATTCCCCCCTCCCTCTTTCTCCCTCCTTCTTTGTTCTGCTTTCTGCTTAAGAAACAGCCCTCTTCACCTTTGAAATGCCTGCCCTTAATTTAAAGCACATTGCTGGCTTTTGGACCACAGGAACTTTGATACCCCTCAGTGGGTTCGCTTCATTGTTTTCTGCATTTTTGGCAGAGTGGAGGGTAGGAGGGCATTTCCTTTTTTAAAAAAATCTCTGCCCTCTTTCTCTCTCCCTCCGCTGTGCTTGTCTTCTTACACATGTGGCCATCAGATCATATTTCCTTAAACCTCCCGCAGGTTAGCGATCTCCTCGGAATATTTATTTATCGTCGCTCTGTTTGTGTTGGATAATTGCAAACAAACAAACAATAACAACAACAAAAGAATTATTTAAACGCCAGGAGGCTTTGAAAATGGGAGGTTAAGTGCTGCTTCTCTTTAAATTCTTAGAGGAGGGAATCTCTGCAGCAGGGGTGGGTTCCTGCCAGTTCTAAGCTCTTCTATAGAAGAGGTTCCACAAATCTACTGTGCCGTTTAGAACTGGTTCCAGCTCCCTCCCCCCACCCGTCCGCACCATGCTTGCCCCGCCCACCACTCACTGATTGGCTGGCTCACCAATCACCCCGCCCGCCCACCTCTAAGAGTCCTATCTAAACCTTAAAGTCTTAAAGCTGTCAAGTTTGAACACCCTTGGGGTTTTTTTTCCTAAAGGGTTAGGGGTGCAAGGGTCTTGTAACCTGACAGCTTTAAGACTTGCACACTTCAATGCCAGAGTTCCTGAGCCAACATGACTGGAGGAGGAATTCTGGGAGTTGAAGTCCACAAGTCTTAAAGCTGTCAAATTTGAACACCCCTGGGGGTTGTTTTTTAAAGGGCTAGGGGTGCAAGGGTCTTGTAACTTGGCAGCTTTAAGACTTGCATGCTTCAATGCCAGAGTTTCTGTGCCAACATTTTGGTTGCTAAGCAAGAGCATTGTTAAGTGAGTTTCACCACATTTTACAAGTTGGCCATGCCCACCCAGTCACATGGCTGGCAAGCTACTCCCACCCAGTTACATCGCTGGTAAACCACTCCCACAAAGCAGGCCACACCTGCAGAAGAGGTTCTAAAATTTTTTGAAACCCACCACTACTCTGAAGCCAACAGTTTTGAGTGTGTGTGTGTGTGTGTGTGTGTGTGTGTGTGTGTGTTTAATTCTGCTTAAAAGTTAGCTTCTTGGCAATTAAGACCATCTTTTTTTGAAAAAGAAAACCATCTTAAATTTCTCCTTTCAATAACAAATCCTCCTTTCTGTTTCATTACCTCATTCACTCCCTTTTAAGTTTCTCTCCTCTCTCTTTTTTCTCCACTTTTCCCTCTCTCCTCTCTTTCTCTTTTCTCTCTCTCTCTCACTCCCTCTCTCTTTCTCTCTTCGCTCTTTCTCCTCTCTTTTCTGTCTCCATTCTCTCTTTCTCCTCTCTCTTTTGCTCCCCCCTCTCTCCTCTCTCTTTTCTCTCTCCACTCTCTTCTCTCTCTCTCTCTTGCTTCCTCTCTCTTTCTCTCTCTCTCTCCTCTCTCTTTTCTCTCTCCACTCTCCCTTTCTCCTCTATCCCTCTCTCTCTCTCTTAAAAAATGCTGTTTACCTTCCAGACAAGAGAAACACACAGCCTATTTATTGTGTTATCGGTAGAAGCGCTGAGAAGCCATTTCTCAGTCGTGACATCAATAGTGAACACACAAGGAGAACAAGGTCAGCTCCTCAAGGCGATGTGGGGGGGGAGAGATAGGGGACAAATCAGATTGATGAGAGTGAAACCAACTATCAATAACTTTGATAGACTATTTGAATGCAGAGCTGTTTACTTGCAGCGGAGCTTCATTGGAGGCTGAGGGATAATGATGTCACTATAAATAGAATAAATTCCTTTTTAAAAGGGGAGGACATCTTTTCCTTCTGTAATAAGGCTTTGGTAGCAAGGGGCTTGCTGGAGAAGACTCCTGCATTGAGTCCCTTGGACTGCAAAGTGATCCAACCGGTCAGTCCTAGAGGAGATCGACTCTGATACTCTTTAGATCCTGAAGAGGAAACTCAAGTACTTTGGCCACCTAAGGAGAAGGAAGAAGGACTCCCTGGAGAAGAGCCTCATGCTGGGAAAGATGGAGGGCAAAAGAAGAAGAAGGGAACGGCAGAGAAGGAGGTGGCTGGATGGAGTCACCGAAGCAGTCGGTGTGAGCTTAAATGGACTCCAGAGGATGGTAGAGGACAGGAAGGCCTGGAGGAACATTGTCCATGGGGTCACGATGGGTCGGACATGACTTTGGAACTAAAAACAACAACAAGCAAGAGGCTGAATCATCTAAATAAATGTTGGTTAGGTCCCAGAATTATTATTTTTTTTGAGCATGTCAAAGTTCAGCCTGGAAATCTTGGGGAAAGGCAAAAAGTTCACAAACCTGGAAACTAAAATTAGCTTAATTTAAGACCCTGAAGTTTAGATCCCATGTAGACAACAGCTATAGATGTTCGACACCATCAAGAAAAGACAGTTAATTGAAAAGGCCATTTTAAAAAAATTATTTCATCTTCCATTTTGGGAGGAAGAAGATGTCTTAAAGAAAACATCCTAAATCAGCCATGGAGATCTTCACAATTAAAACTCTTTAAATAAATTATTTGATCCAGTGGTGGGATTCAGAAAGTTTTACTACTGGTTCTGTGGGCGTGGCTTGGTGGGCATGGCAGGGGAAGGATACTGCAAAATCTCCATTCTCTCCCGGTCATCTGGGACTCGGGAGGCAGAGAATAGATGGGGCAGGGCCAGCCAGAGGTGTTATTTGCTGGTTCTCCCAACTACTCAAAATTTCTACTACCAGTTTTCCAGAATTGGTCAGAACCTGCTGAATACCTCCTCTGGTTTGATCTGATTGAAACTGGAACCTAGCAGCAAAGCTCATCAAGATGGATTCTTTCATTACATTATATCACAAAAGGGTTTATTCAGTTTTACCTTGAGAAGTTGTGTGAATTTTTAACTTGCCGGTGTATAAGCCATGGTTTTGAATGTAGGGCATGTGAATGCAATCCGTTAAGCAAATCATGGATTGCCATGAAAGAACATGGAATAATAGAGTTAGAAGGGACCTTGGAGGTCTCCTAGTCCAACCCTCTGCTCGAGCAGGAGACCCTACACCATTTCAGACAAATGGTTGTCCAGTCTCTTTTTGAGAGCTTCTGTGATGGAGAACTCACAACTTCCCTACCCCTTCGTAGGAATGGTGTAACCAAAGCTTTTTGTGGTGATAACAGCTCTCTCTCCCTCTTCATCTCTCATGCAACAATGTCATTTTTCCCCTCCCCTTTTCTCACTGGAGAATTCTCCATTGATTGAGAGAAGGAAAGAGAAGCAGGACCACTCTGAATTCCCCGGAGCAGTTCAAGAAAGTAGACCTTGATCATAAAGGAGAATCTAAGGGCATCTAGTGCGAATCAGCTCAGAGCACCAGCGCCTGCTGATAACGGAAGATGGTTTTTAACTCCTGGTTCTCTTTTCTCAGTTGACAGTAACAAACACACAAAGCATGGCTGTCAAATGCCAATTGGGGGTCTTCAGAAATACAAGCCCCTTGGCTTGTTCCCTTGTCCTCTTGAGATGAACTTATCTGCTCCGTCTCATGAAAAGGTTTCACACATGGAACCGGTTCCGGATGTGGTATCCAGCAGGTTCTGACCAGTTCTGGAGAACCAGTAGCAGAAATTTTGAGTAGTTGGCTCAAATAGCTGGCTGGCCCCGCCCCCATCTATTCTCTGCCTCCCGAGCCCCAGCTGATTGGGAGGGAATGGGGATTTCGCAGTATCCTTCCCCTGCCACGCCCACCAAGCCACGCCCACCAAGCCACACCATGCCCACCAAGCTACGCCCACAGAACCAGTAGTAAAAAAAATTGAATCTCGCCAACGGAGCCAGTAGTCGGGATGGGCCATGTTTCATCTTGAGAAGCCAGCAGAAATGGCACAAAATATCAGCCAGCCTGCAGAGGAAGCTGAAAGTGGAGACCCAGAAGAAGACCTGGGATGGGTGAAGAAGTTAATCATCTTTCAGGCTTCGGGTGGTTTGATGGGAAAAGGGTCAACCAGGATTGGAGCCAAGATATCTTAATTAATCAAAGCAATATTGCCTCCATATCGGAACACTAGTGACACCGACTTCTCAAAGATGTATGATTTGCGGGGGTTCAGGGGGACCATAAATAAGCAGATACTTCAGCTACCCTGAAACCAGAAGAGTAGCTAATGGTTATAAATATCTCCAACCCGAAAATTCTTGAAAACATTGTAAAAACCAGTAGAGCATCATCATCTTCTTCTTTTAATGACCCCATAATCCCTTGTGGGGTGGAATCCCAGCAAGCGAATGGAGATAGCACAGTGTTTGAATGGCCGGGTGCCCTTCCTGTCACCAGAGCGGAGTTTTGTTCAGCAGGTACATTCTTTGTGCCCAGAGAGAGAAATACCTGCCTCTAGCTAGGATCGAACTCACAGCCTCCTGATTGTGAGGGGAGAGCTCACAATGATCTTAGTGATCTTCCAACGATTACTTCTTGTATTTAGATCAGATTTAATTTGTTTTATTTATTTCACTTTATTTAAGGCAGGCCCCATCATTGTTGGATTTCTTTAGATTTTATTCTTATTTTTGTGCCGCTTCCCTATCGAGCTACCTAGCTAGCTATTATCTATCTGTCATCTATCATCTATTGTCCTCTATCAACATCTATCATCTAGCTAACTAGCTAGCTATCATCTATAATCTGTCATCTATCTATCTATCTATCTATCTATCTATCTATCTATCTATCTATCTATCTATCTATCTATCATCTATCTATCTATCTATCTATCTATCTATCTATCTATCTATCTATCATCTATCTATCTATCTATATCATCTATCTATTATCTATCTATCTATCTATCTATCATCTATCTATCTATCTATCATCTATCTATCTATCTATCTATCTATATCATCTATCTATTATCTATCTATCTATCTTTAGGAAAGCTGCTTCAAATGAGATCCTTTGGGGAGGATGCAAGGCCAGGGACCTCCATCTGGTGGCACAGTCTTAGCAGTGCTAAGGAAGGTCTGCCTCCCCCCCCCCCCCGCCTGCCCGCCCGCCCGCCGCTCTTCCTGGTTTTCTGCAGAGGCAGACACTTGTCTCCCTCTCAGCCCTCCCTGCAATCTTGTGAATGGCCTGTGCTCTCTGTTAACAAAGCCAGGAGGCAAATAGAAAACACAGCAGAGGCACCTCGCCTAGGTAGATATTTTGGATTCAGAATGTTTTGCAGAAGATGCCATTAAAAAGGGTCTCCCCGCTCCTCTCTCTCTGTCTCTCTCTCTTTCTCTCTCTGTATCTCTCTCTCTTTCTCTCTCTGTCTCTCTCTGTGTCTCTTTCTCTCTGTGTCTCTCTCTCTTTCTATCTATCTTTCTATCTATCTGTCTTATATCTATATCTATATTTATATCTCTAGCTAGCTAGCTATGCATGAAAGCATCAACATGGAAATCTCCAGCCACTTAAACAGTTTGATAGAATCTCGCCTTTCCGCCATCCGTGCCCCCAGCGGTGTTGCTTAGCAACATTTTAATTCCAGAAGAATGGAAGGAGATGAAAGTCCCTGCAGAGAGAAACAGAAATGAGAAGGCCGTTGACGGATCATCTGAGTTGCTTCTTCTGATAGACTGTGAAGATCACCAGGTCCTTTCATGAATGATCAATGGACCATACACAGATCAATAGATCCCAGCAATGATGATGGTGGTGGTGGTGGTGGTGGTGGTGGTGGTGGTGATCATCATCATCATCATCATCATCATCATCATCATCATCATCATCATACTGGTTCTGTGGGCGTGGCTTGGTGGGCGTGGCAGGGGAAGGTTACTGCAAAATCTCCATTCCCTCCCGGTCAGCTGGGACTTGGGAGGCAGAGAATAGATGGGCTCGGAGCCACTCAAATTTCCCTAACCGGCTCTCCAGAAGCTGCTGAATCCCACCTCTGATGTACACCTATATACATATGTACATACAATATGGACATCTTTGTTGTGTGTGTGTACACGCACACATACAGTATGTATATGTGTTGATAGATAGATGAGAGAGGTGTGTATGTGTGTGAGAGAGAGATAAGAGAAAGATAGGTAGGTAGATAGGTAGGTAGGAAAGCAGGGGGGAGAGAGGGAGGGAGGGAGGGAGAAAGGAAGGAAGGAAGGAAGGAAGGATTGATTACCTAGAGAGACAGGCAGACAGAAAGATAGGCACAGCTCAATGGAATAGATAAACAGTTTCTCCTCTTGCCTTGAATTCTGCTTAATTTATGACTTGATCCAACACAGGGATGATTTTCTGTTCTCTGAAATAAATGGTCTTCTTCACCGAGAGTCATTTGCCTTTTCCTCACCTCACTCCTTTCCAAAAAGGTTAGTCTTGGCTAAGGTTTGCTAACTGTTCTCTCACTTTCCTTCTTTCTTCTTCTTGTTTTTTTTTAAATTCCTAGACCACAGAGAAGACAAAGCCTCGAAACATTCCTGCAAAGTAAGTGATTTTTTTTTTGAAACAAACAAAAAAAACCTCATTGGAAAAGGAGGAGCAGGGTGGAAATTTATTGAATTTCTGGAAAAGAAAGGCAATCAAAATCCCACAGCCTGACCTGATGAGCATCTGAGGCTACTCTGTGGCTGTTGCAATAAAAAGAATGAGGATGGTGGTAAAAACACAGTCAACAAGAATAACCTTCGTTCATGAGTCTCTCAGGAATGGCATGCCCCAATCTTTGCATGAATTAATATGCGGCACCTATGAATATCAACGATATTAGATGTGGAATCTGTGAATCACTGTTGAATAATAATAAATAGCATGCACCTCTACCTATTGATAGGTAGGCAGATAGGAAGGACTCAATAGGTAAGCAGAAGTGCCAAATCTAGTATGAAGATGTACAGGTTTAAAAGCATTCCTTGCTGTGCTATAGTTCTAAAATTTGGCAGAGGTGATTGATTGATTGATTCATTCGTTGACTCATTGACTCATTGATTGATTGATTATGTGCCGTTGAGTTGGTGTTGACTCTTCGTGATTGCGCAATTAGATTTTCTCCAGGAGAAATTGTCCCCAGTGAGTTCTTCCTATCACTGTGGTAACTGAGCCAAATCCATGTTGATGTTGGTCATCCTCTTCTTTTCTGTTTTCCCAACACTATAAACCTCTCTGAAAAGCTCGGTGTGACAATTTGACCCTTGTCATTGGTGTCTCAGATGATATTCCTGGAAGTTTGGGCCCAGACCTCCTTGGAGATTGTCCTACCTTCAATACTTGTGATATAGGATAGGGATAAGGATAAGGATAGGAATGAGTGGAGAGTAGAGTGGAGTGAAGTGGAGTGGAGTGGAGTGGAGTGGGATGGGATGGGATGGGATGGGATGGAATACAATACAGTACAATACAATACAATACAATACAATACAATACAATACAATACAATACAATGAATTATTAGAATTAGAATTTTTAGAATTAATTAGAATGGAATGGAATGGAATGGAATGGAATGGAATAGAATAGAATAGAATAGAATAGAATAGAATAGAATAGAATAGAATAGAATAGAATAGAATAGAATAGAATAGAATAGAATAGAATAGAATAGAATTCTTTATTGGCCAATTATGATTGGACACACAAGGAATTTATCTCCGGTATATAGACTCTAAGTGTACCTACAAACAACAAGGTAATATAATCATAAGATACCAATAAGGTAGTAGAAAAGATGAGAAGAATAATAGTAAATTAAGTTGGAAAAGATCCACTGGAAATCCTGACTTCCTGCTTCCTCCCCCCCACCCCCACCCAGTGCCAACAAGGTTGCGTTCTGTCAACTGAATCTCAGCAAGTCAAAGATTTCTCTATTCCTGCTGGAAACGGTTGTGCTTTTCCCAAAACTTTTTTTTTTTTGTATAGCAACAACCTGCGGAAGGAAGCTTTGCTAGGGTGGGTTTGGTGATTGGGGTGGTTTTTTTTGGCTTTTTATTGTTGTTGTTGTTTCCCTTTGTTGTTGAAAAGACTGACATCTCTATTATTCCCCAACACGATCAGAGATTTCCCCTTGAATATTAATGTGCATCTCCGCTTCCACTTGGCAGCATTTAGTCACTTCTAATGCCACCGCGAGTGACGGATGTTCATATTCCTCTTAGCATATGCGACCGATCACATACATTTTTTAAAAGGGAGCTCTCTCATGAAGACGTATGGGGTGGGACGCTTCCTGCCACCGCAAATGGCTGTTGGCTAGAAGCCGCGCAGTCACAACTGGAGCTGAACTTAACTGCGGTTGACATCTGTTACAAGACGAAGATGGGGAGAAGAGATGAAAGGAAGCTTCTCCATTGTTCATACTGTAAAAGAAAAAAAACCCCACATTCCTTGCTCTTACACTTTTGCTGACTCCGTGGTTTTCTGCCGAAGTCACGTTTTGTGCGTTGCGAAGGCCTTGTTTGTCACCAGAGGCATGAAGCTTTTCAAGATGAAAGGAGGTCTTCAGCAAAGACATGATGGAGGATCTTGTGTGTTGGATTGAGGTCAGAACGTGAAGTGGTTAACTACCCAACCCGTCTGAACACCTCCCTCTGAAATTGGGATGTTGCTGGTGCTTTCTATCCCGTTCACCGTTTTGGGAGAAGTCGGGAATCCCTTTTTTTCAGTCGTGCAAATGTTGCTTGGAATGTGTTTAGCAAGAGTGGATAAAAAAGCTCTGATGATGTTACCTAGTTTGGGTAATGAAACATCTGCAAGAAAACAACCAACTCAGAGAGCATCAAGGACCCTACAGTTCTCCTCCTCCTCCTCCTCCTCCTCCTCCTCCTCCTTTTCCTCCCTTCTAGCACTGATGATGTTACCTAGTTTGGGTAATGAAACATCTGCAAGAAAACAACCAAGCTCAGAGATCACCGAGGATCCCTCATGTCTAACATCTCAATTGCTTTGGTGAATGGTTGACTGGCCATTGTGTTTGTTTTATAAATTACGGTCCAGTTGGAGATGCTTCCTAACTCTAAGGGCAGCTCAGCCAAAGAATTAGAGACCCAGGAAAGTGGTGAGATCCTCAACCCTGGATGGGTTCACACAGAAGATTGACCGCCATCTGTCAAGGATGCTTTAATTGGCATTCCTGTGTTGAACAGAAGGCTGGCCTCAGTTGCTTGACTTGTTCCTCCTCAACACTAGGAGTTAAGGTCTTCAGGATTTTACTGTGTATTTCAATTATTGTTGGCAGGACATTCTCATACCATAAGCTTCCCACCAGCGTGCTAGAAGTGGAAGACTATTTTCTGATAGCTGGAGTTGTGTACCGTGTGATGAGACAATCCTCAGTATGAGGACAAGATGCATGCAAATCTTTAGATAACTTCTTCTTCTATACCTCCTCTTCTTCCTCCTCCTCCTACTTTTCTTCTTCTTTCCTCCTTCTCCTCCTTTTCCTTTTCTCCCTCTTTCCCTTCCCCTCCTTCTCTTTCAATATTAGTTCCATAAACCAACTACTTTGCTGATTCTTGTGTCTCTGATCATACTGTGTGTGTGTGTGTGTGTGTGTGTGTGTGTGTGTTTATTTGTGCTGATAAATAAATAAAGGGAGACTAGTATAGATCTATTTCAAGCTATTTAGCTCTCATCAGCTAGCCATACCCTTACTGGGATTAGAACCTGGGCTAGCTGATGAGAGCTAAATAGCTTGAAATAGATCTATACTAGTCTCCCTTTATTTATTTATCAGCACAAATAAAAACACAAATATAACAATTTATATATATATAAAGTCACAACCCTGGTATGCCCAAATATGGGAGGAAGATCACACTTCCATTCTCTGTCCTTCGGCTCGTCACAAGAGACCATCCAGACAGAAACCCAATATTTTTTAACTGTTGCCTTTTTGTTACATTTGTTATATTTGTGCTGATAAATAAATAAAGGGAGACTAGTATAGATCTATTTCAAGCTATTTAGCTCTCATCAGCTAGCCATACCCTTGCTGGGAATCGAACCTGTGCTCTATTGCCTCTTAGGCAATATATACATATACATATACATATACATATACATATACATATACATATACATATACATATACATATACATATACATATACATATACATATACATATACATACATACATACATACATACATACATACATACATATGATGGATGGATAGATGGATGGATGGATGGATGGATGGATGGATGGATGGATGGGAGAGTGACAGAGAGAGAATGATATTGACAGGCATTTCTTACTTGACGGATTTTCTTCTATTGTACAGTTCTGTGAATTTCTATATATGTATTTAATTTAACTGCCTTGCAATTATACATACGTATTATAGTTCTAGATGCTGGTATAATTAAGGAGAGAATTGCAAAATTACCTGAAGGGGCAGAGCAGGGACAGGCAAATTTGGTTGCGTCTAGATTTCATTTTCTTTTTAGTTTCTCCGCAGTCACAGAAAAACATTTCCCTTGGCATAATATCGCCAGACTAGCTAAGGCAATTGAAGGTTTGTGGGGGGGGGGGGGTAGGTGGTGCTATTTGGGAAGCCAAGAAAACTTGGAAAGAAGGTTTAAGGAAGAAAATAGATCCTTTTGCAGAGTATTAAAAAAATGAAAGCCAACCGGGAGAAGAATCTGCCCGATTATTTGCCAGTTGCTGAGACGTAATGGGTAACATTACAGCCCACACTTTATCCCTTAAAGTCACCTAAGCCATCCCAAAGCCCCTATTGATCTTATCGACATGAGGGGAGTTCTGTTGTAAGAGGCAGAAAAGAGATAACCCAGACTTAAAGAACGTGTCTGTGTTACCCAAAAGCAGGACAAAATTGGCGAGAGCAAGAAATAAAACTAGGGGGGCCTCTCGGAACATTAGCAAAGGAAATTAAAGGGGGCATTGACTACGATTTCATAAATCAAACAAACACCTTTTGCGCTACTCCATCTGGGCTAGTTACATCCTTCTAAAGATTTGTTTCGAGTTCCCTTGGGAGAGGAAAGAAACCCATAGAGATTGGAGACCTGAACTATAGTGACACGCACGAAAAATATCTTCTCTTTCTTGCAACTCTTGTGGAGTTACGGCTGAAAGTCCAAATTTCCTTCCCCTGCCCCAGATGCACTCCAATTGCCTCTTCCTTTGATCAAGACCATTAAACCAGTCTTTCAAATACTAACAATTTTGCTTGTCTTCCTTTTTTGTGTGTGTGCATACCAATATTCAACAACTTTGGTGATTTAAATTTTATTCATATGCAGAGCTGGGGAAATAGATTAGATAGATGATAGACAGATGATAGATGATAGATAGATAGATAGATAGATAGATAGATAGATAGATAGATAGATAGATAGATCAATAGAAGAGAGAAAGAGAGATGAAAGATGATAGATATATAGAGAGCAATAGAGCGATAGGTAGGTAGATGATAGATAGATAGATAGATAGATAGATAGATAGATAGATAGATAGATAGATAGATAGATCAATAGAAGAGAGAGATGAAAGATGAAAGATGAAAGATGATAGATATATAGACAGCAATAGAGCGATAGGTAGGTAGATAATAGATAGATAGATAGATAGATAGATAGATAGATAGATAGATAGATAGATAGATAGATCAATAGAAGAGAGAGATGAAAGATGAAAGATGATAGATATATAGACAGCAATAGAGCGATAGGTAGGTAGATAATAGATAGATAGATAGATAGATAGATAGATAGATAGATAGATAGATAGATAGATAGATAGATAGATAGATCAATAGAAGAGAGAGATGAAAGATGAAAGATGATAGATATATAGACAGCAATAGAGCGATAGGTAGGTAGATAATAGATAGATAGATAGATAGATAGATAGATAGATAGATAGATAGATAGATAGATAGATGATAGATAGATAGATAGATGATAGATAGATAGATAGATAGATAGATAGATAGATAGATAGATAGATAGATAGATAGATAGATAGATATAGATAGATAGAGGGGATGGATAAATAGATAAAACAATAGATGATAAATAGATAGATGGAGAGATAGAGATGATAGAGAGGAACAGAGTGAGAGATATGTAAGAGAGAGAGGGAGAGATGATGGATGGATAAATAGATAGATAGCAATAGATAGAGCAATAGATTGAGAAAATACAAATAAATAGATAGATAGCAATAAATAGATTGATAGATTGAAGATAGAGAGCAATAGATAGAGTGAGAGAGAGAGATACATAAAGAGAGAGATTGATAGAGAGATGATAGAGAGAGGGGGTAGAGAGAGAGATATGCAGAGATGAGATACAATACATATAGATGCACACGGCGTATGGGTAGATGTTCTCTTATTTGCCGCCTCCTCCCTGCCTGCCTTCTTCTTTCCACTCTTGGGGTCAATTAATGTGAAAGAAAGAGAAGAAGTGGCTAAATGTTCCAGCAGATAATAGCCCTGCAAGGTTAATTTTCCTTCATGCAGCATTTCCAGCAGCTGAATTGCCTCTTATCCTCCCGCCTGGATTGCTCCTATTCTAGCAATAATTGAAGCTGATTTTATTGGAAAATCACCTCTGGATGAGAATATCCTCTGGAGGAAACCCGGTATGGGTACATATAGGCTGCTCGGTGCCAGGGCCGTGTTAGGCTGGCCAGCCCGGCTTCAGTCCCCAATCTGTCTGTGCATTCATGCAACAAATTCATTAGCTACCATTCTGGCTTGGTAGAAGAGCATATTTGGAATATTTTGCTTTCAAATTGTCTTTATAGCCTCCCCACAATTTGTCAGATGGAAAAAATGAAAAACCCGCAATTGCCTTTAGTAACCTGACAATAGAGGTACACGTCTCCATGCATGCAGTGTCTGGTGAGTGAGGATACGATTGGAAAGAAGGAAAGAAGAAAGAATGAAAGGAAAGGAGGAAGAAAGGGAGGTGGAGGGGAATGGGAGAAGGGAGAGGAGAGAGGATGGGATGAGGAGAGGATGAGAAGAGGTGGGAGAGAGAAGGAGAGAGGAGAGGATGGGATGAGAAAGGAGAGGATGAGAAGGGATGGGGTGAGAAGGGAGAGAATAAAGGATGGGATGAGGAGAGGAGAGATGAGAAGGGATGGGAGAGAAGAGGGGATGGGATGAGAAGGGAGAGGTGAGGAGGGGAAGGGGGAAAGGAGAAAAGAGCGGATGAGAAGGGAGAGAAAAGGAGAGAACTAATGATCTTTGCAACACTAATTCATTTTCCTAGTAAAATTCTCAGTTGCAGGTCTGACTCTCCTATTAGGAAAAATCCCACCAAAGGTGATTCCTATTTTCCTACTTGCATTTTTACTGTGCTTTCTGCTAGGTTGGCAGAAGCTGGGACCAGTAACAGGAGCTCACTCCATTACATGGCGCTAGGGATTCGAACCATTAAACTACTGACCTTTCTGATTGACAAGCTCAGCATCTTAGCCACTGAGCCACCGCGTCCTAAGAATAACTAGGATAACAATGAGGAGGCCCATATTATTCTTCCTTGGCAGACTGAGCCAGCTTCAGTAATATTCCGATTTCTTTTTAACAGGGAAAATATGAAATATCTTCTCAGGTCTTAGTGGTCCACCTAATTCTCCAAACTCGGGGAAAGAATGCTAGCCATCTTATTCTTGGGAGCTTCCAAATGCCATTTTTTTTTTAACCGACTATGGCAGGTGGTGCAATTTACCGCGTTGGCCTCCCCTCTTAACATTTAATGTTTTGGCACTTGGTTACGATTGTATGATTCTTTTTTTCTTTTTAATGCCGTGCTCTCAATTCTGCAGCCATCATAACTTTTGCCAACATGGAGCCTGGATCGATTTGTGTTCATTAGAGCACAAAATTAAAATTTCATTGCAGGAACTATAAACAAGTTGGCTGAAGGAAGTCAAAACACTTCTCTTTTTTTCCAAAATAAAAATCTTGGATTAGCTGTCGTTGGCAAGTTCTCCCTTTTGCTCTCTGTCGCTGCTTTTTTAAATATCCCAAGGAGCTTGCTTTAAATTTCCCTTAATACCTGGGTGTGTTGTTGGCCGAGGGCAGTGATGGCAAACCTTTTCAGCACTGAGTGCAGAGCATGTGTGCATGGGCATTGGCCCGAGTGCTAGAAATCCCAAAACCATCGGGACAACACGCATGCGTTTGCTGCCCAGCTTGTCTATAGGCTTCCGGAATGCAGCTGCGCACCCACTACCTGGTCTTCGCATGCGCCAAAGCACTGGAAACCCGAAGACCAGCTGGCCAGTGGATGCATGCCTGTTTTTGGCCCTTTTTGGGCTGTTTTCAGGCTGTTTGGGGGCTATTTTTGACCTCAAGAAAATGGCCAAAAACAGCCTGAAAATGGCCTGATAAATGGTTTGGGTTTTGGGCTGTGTTTTTTTCCATTTTCTCCTTAGTTCCAAGTTGCTTCTCTCCTTGGTTAGTTTCCACCCATTGCTTCTTGTCCTGCCCTCAGGGGCTTTGGAGAATAGCTTGACTCCCTCTTCTGGGTTGGCTGTAAGTCAACCCAACCTGGTCTTGTCTCTTTCTGTCTCTCATCATCCAGTGAGAAGTTCTACCAGCCCAAGTCCCAACTAAACAATTTGATGGCTAAGAAAGATTCTCCCGACCATAACAGGCCTTCTTCTGAGCAGATATACTGTATATCGGATGCAGGGTTTTTGGATCTTATTCAAGGCTGCAAATATTAGCAGCATGGTGGGGGTTTTTTCCTTCCTAAATATGAGGATTTTTTTGTTTAAAAAAAAATATTCCATTGCGTCTTAGCGACGGTATTCTGAAGGGTGGAAAGAAAGAATCCAAATCTGACTGCTTACGTTCAAGATTTGCGCTGTGAGCACTTTTGTAAACATTTGCTACTTCAGCTCTCTTCCAAGCCTGTAATTTAAACATCAGCTGGCATAAATTAACAAGATGAAAAATTTAAATATGCACCTAAAGTGACTCTTGAAGGAAAATAAGCAGATGAATGCACACTGCGATAAATGACTGCAGTGGATAAAATATCAACATGGGTGATGATGTCTCCACGCAGGTTACGTATAGGGAGGGGGGGGAGGAGGAAGGTTCAGCTTTAAAGCTTTTAAGATCGATGGAGACTTCTGCACTTCAAAAAAAAAAAAACCCTCACAGTTATTTGGGGAGGTGGGAGAGGATAATTTGGAAGGCTTTTAAGCTGGGCAGAGAAAATTGGCATATCCATGCAGAGTTCCACCGTCCAATGAGAGGGCTGCTCAAGTCAGAATAACAGAGTTGGAAGGAGCCTTGGAGGTCTTCTAGTCCAACCCCCTGCTCGGGCAGGAAACCCTCTACCAGTGTTTCTCAACCTTGGTAACTTGAAGATGTCCGGACTTCAACTCCTAGAATTCCCCAGCCAGCATTCGCTGGCTGGGGAATTCTGGGAGTTGAAGTCCAGACATCTTCAAGTTGCCAAGGTTGAGAAACACTGCCCTATACTCTTTCAGACCAATGAGTGTCCAGTCTCTTCTTTAAAACTTCCAGTTGTTGGAGCATTCACAATTTCTGGTGGCCAGTCGTTCCACTGATTAACTGTTCCAGCTGTCAGGAAATTCCTCCTTAGTTCTAGGTTGCTTCTCTCCTTGATGAGTTTCCATCCCTTGCTTCTCGTCCTGCCTTCTGGTGCTTTGGAGAATAGACTGACAACCCCCCCCCCCCAAACTCTTCTTTGGGGCAGCCCCTCAAATATTGGAACACTCCAGTGGTGGGTTTCGAAAAATTTTGGAATCTACTCTGTGGGTGTGGCCTCCTTTGTGGGAGTGGCTTGCCAGCCATGTGACCTGGTGGGAGTGGCTTGCCAGCCATGTGTTCTCTCTCTCTCTCTCTCTCTCTCTCTCTCTCTCTCTCTCTCTCTCTCTCCCTTTTTTCTTTTTTTCTTTCATCTCTCTCTCACTCTTTTTCTTTCTTTTTTCTTTCTTTCTTTCTTTCTTTCTTTCTTCCTTTCTCTCTTTATCTCTCTCTCTCTCTCTCTCTCTCTCTCTCTCTCTCTCTCTCTCTCTCTCTCTCTCTCTCTCTCTCTCTCTCTCTCTCTGTGTCAGTCTGTGTGTGTGTGAGAGTGGTGGGTTTCAAAAAAGTTTGGAACCTCTTCTGTAGGCGTGGCCTGCTTTCCGGGTCCACTGGTAGAATCTCTTCTAACCGGTTCGGTAGATTTGACGAACCGGTTCTACCGAATAGGTGCGAACTGGTAGGAACCCACCTCTGGAACACTCATATCATGGCACTTCTAGTCCTTCTTTTCATTAAATTAGACAGTGAGTTCATCCCAATTTCATGTCCTCCTTTGCCAGGTGAAAATCTAACAAATGCAAACTGAAGGAGAAAGGCATTTATTTATTCTGAAGAAGGGTGTCCATTAATCTGTTGCAAAAGAGAGAGAGAGAAAGAGAGCAAAATATGCAATTAGAAGCAAGCGAACTGTGGTTTTCAGTTTTGGCAGGGAATTACCATCGCAGATGGTCTGACAGTTTCTAAAGACTTCTCCGGGCTTTTGATATGGATACCATGTTTTTTTTTTAAATGTGGCTTTATTGTGTCTTAAGTTTAACCAGAATAGCCACAGGCGGGGAATCAAAATTTCTATATGATTGGAATGGCCCTATTTCCAAATATGACATTCATCTAAACCAAGCATCACTATTCTTGAAACAAGAAAAAACCAGTTGTGTTAATCAAGGCAACTAATCTGGTTCAAGGAGATTTTTTTTAAACAAAAAAAAAATCTTTATTAGGCTCTTAAACTAGTGTCTTTTATATTTACATCTTTTTTGCAGAGAATAACCTGGAAAAACATATTGGGTTCTGTATTCTAAACTGCACGTGCCATGAAAGAATGAGGCAGGCAAAATAGAAAGTTTGAAATAATAAAATACCACAATTGCAGAGTTGGAAGGGACCTTGGAGGTCTTCTAGTCCAACCTCTGCTCAGGCAGGACACCCTGTACAATTCCAGACAAGGATCCGTCCAATCTCTTCTTAGAAGCCCCAAAGCGATTGAGCACCCACAACTTCTGAATGCAAGTAGTTCCACTGGTTAATGATTCGTTTTATTGTTTGCCCGGTGATTTTTTTTCCCCCCAGGAGAAATGGTACAGATATATAAACAAACCTACACGCACCTATTTTTTTTCCAGCTGGAAATGTTTTCTATAAGCAAAGAGATAAGATAGAAGTGAAAATAAATGCAAGTGGAGTTTTATTCCCCTATCTGCCATATCAATCACAGAATTTGCTCATCAGAACAGGGCTAAGCTCTCGAGCTCCTTGTATATTTCATTTCGCAAACAGGAATGTTTGCAAATAGTTCTGGAGGGGAAAACCCAGCCTGAGAGATAGTGGCTTACACAGGTTAACAAGATGCTCATGGAGCTACTGATAATTAACAGTTGCTGTGAATGGAGGCTTGGATGCTTTTGTGCATTCAAGAGTTCAAGGCTGAGGCCCGATGCTCGGATGCTGAGCTTGTTTGTTTCCTTCTGCAAGGAAAAAAGATCTCGACCAATCCTCATACATAAACATTCCAGCTTAATAGTAATAGCACTTAGACTTATATACCACTTAACAGTGCTTTATAGCCCTCTCTAAGTGATTTACAGAGTCAGCATATTGCCCACAACGATCTGGGTCCTCATTTTACCCACCTCAGAAGGATGGAAGGCTGAGTCAACCTTCAATCAGTCAGGATCGAACTCCTTGCAGTGAGCAGGGTGCAATACTGCTCTATAACAAGGAAGGAAGGAAAGAAGGAAGGAAGGAAGGAAGGAAGGAAGGAAGGAAGGAAGATAGCAATAGCACTTAGACTTATATATCAATTTACAGTGCTTTCCAGCCTTGTCTAAGCGGTTTATAAAGTCAGCCTCTTGCCCCCAACAATCTGGGTCCTCATTTGACCTACTTTGGAAGGAAGGAAGGCAAGGAAGGCAGGCAGGCAGGGAAGAAGGAAGGAAGGAGAGGGAGGAAGGCAGGGAGGGAGGGAAGAAGGAAGGGAGGAGAGGGAGGAGGAAGGAAGGAAAAATGAATTGGAAGAAGGAGGAAGGGAAGAAAGGAGGAAGGAAGGACTAGGTTAAGTCTCTATTCCAACAGCAAGCTATCTATTAAGTGGGAAACTGTTGTCGGGATTAGCAAATCGATACAATAAGTGTGTGAAATGGTTCCAGAAATCTTCAGAACTCTATTTCACAGCAGGAGCAAATGGGGGGGGGGGGGACCGGCTGAGGGGAGGAGGGCGGGGAGGAATTCCAATAGAATAACTGATGAAATGGCCATTTAGATCACAAAAGGATCATAAAAGTCAGAAGCGGTTTGCTTGAAGCCTGGGTCATCGCGTAACTAGTGAGGATTTGCCACCGCACAGCACGAGGTGGAATTGCACACACCAAGTCCGGCAGTTGCCGTGGCTGGGATTTAAACCTTGTTAAAGGTCGGCACCTCGGCCACTTCACATTCCTCAACCAGCAAGTGGTAACTCCTGCCACAGCAGCAGGAGAAACCGGGGTTATTAGAAGCCCATAAAAAATAAAACAAAAAATAAAACCTCCTGCACGATTAGTGGAGCCGAAGGTCATTGGCATCTAAATGGAATTAGGTGTTGCAAAAGCAGAATTAGTTAGCCGTAATTTGAACACTGTTTAAGGACTATTTGCCCACCGGTTTAAAAAGCAGAGATCTCACCCTGCCAACAAAAGTGTGTCTAGTCAAGGCGATGGTTTCCCCAGTTGCAATGGACGGCTGTGAAGGTTGGACCACAGGGAAGGCTGAGAGCCAAAGAATGGAGGCCTTTGGACTCTGGTGCTGGAGAAGAAGACTCCTGCATTGAGTCCTTACGAGCCACCAGTTCAATTCTGACCAGCTGTTCAATTGCTGTTTCTGTCTGTCTGCCTGTCATCTACCTACCTACCTACCTACCTACCTACCTACCTATCATCTGTCTGTCTATTCCAATCTATCTATTAGAATGCAGCATTGCAGGGTAATTCTGCTGACTGCCAGCAGTTCAAATCTCACTAAGCTCAAGGTTGACTTCCATCCTTTTGAGATGGGTCAAATGAGGAGCCAGATTGTTGGGGGCAACAGGCTGGCTCCTTAAACTGCTTAGAGAAGGCTGCAAAGCACTGTGAAGTGGTATATAAATCTAAGTGCTATTGCTATCATGTCAAACCCAATCTGGAGAATTGGGTTTCCTCCATCACTTTCAGAAGAGGACAATCTTTCTTTCTTTTTTTTTAATGAATATTTTTTATTTTCATAACACACAGTCACATGTATACTATACATACCCCAAATCATATAGTATTAAATAATAATTACATCAGTTCCTCTTGTCAACAATGCCCAGAAAAGTAGAAACCCATTATAGCTCTTCTGCTCTCCATACACCTCTTTCTTCTACCACCCTCCAACTTTCTATCTTCCCTCCATCCTCCTTTTCTACTCTACTTCCCCTCCCTTTCTACTGCTCCTCTCTCTACAATCCACTCCTCCTTATCCTTCTCCTCTTCCCCCCTTACCCTCTCTCCTATCCTTCTCTTCCCATCTTTCTTCTCCCTTCTGTTTCCCACTCCTCCTCTCCTTGGTGTATTTCCGCTACATGTCAATATGCTTAACATGTCCTAGTTTTAAAGAAAAAATAGTAATAATAATAGTAATGAAAATATAAGGGGAAAAAAAGCAGTATACATGTGAGGTCCAATTACATTAAAATCTAACACGTCTCGTCAAACCTGATATATATCCCTCCCCCCCACCCTCCCCCCCAGCCCCCCACAACCTACCCCCCCTCCGAATTCCCAGAACCCGTACACGGTATAGATTTTTAACAAAAACAAGTCTAAAATATATTGGAAAAAAGAATAAGAAATTGATAACATCTTTACATTGAACTTAGCTCCTCCTTGCTAAACTAACTTTAAACAAGAGGACAATCTTTCTGGGGGGGGGGGGGGTTGGAAAAAGAACTAGAAGTCAGGAAAGAGTATCCCGCTCTAGTTTCTCATCAGATCATATAAATCTTTCGCTTTTGATCGAGAGTTTCCAAATACGACATCAGCCGCTCTCTTCAGAGTTTGCCTGGCCAGATTATATACTGTCGAATGCGTAGTGCAGGGTTTTTATTTCCAACTCTTATTTTTTGTTTCATTAAATCACGACTTTCTAAGAAGTGACATCCCACAAGATATTTATCAAAGCAAGAAAGCCGTAGAAAGGTGTGCCTTGCCTTGCCTTTAATATTTCTCCTTTTCTTCTGACATTTTTCTAGCCTAGAGATCTAATTCCATTAAATATGTACATTTGACTGGAAGACTTTTTCATGTCTCTTTCAGAGGAATCTTAAAAGTACATAAGGTCTGTGGGGCATCCGTTTTAAAGTGCAAATGAGGCCCACGAATCTTCTCCATTTATTTATATTCCAGCAGTGTTTTTACCTTTCTCTGACTGTAAAATGATGTGAGGGATGGGGGAAAAAATCCATCGTCTCTTCTGCAGAGTCCCATCGTAATGTATTATTCTTACTTAGCAGATAGCAAAGAGGGGTTTAACTCTGGTCAGTTTTTTCTCTCTCTTGCTATTAATAGATGACCTGGAAATGCTGTTCATAATTAGGTCTTCCATTGTTCAGTAGATATCTCCATTACAATCTTTCCAGTTAGATGGCGACTTTGAAACCACAGTCATGATAAGCTCTTTAGACCTCCAAGCAGGGGTGAAATTCAGCAGGTTCTGACAGGTTCTGGAGAACCGGTAGCGGAAATTTTGAGTAGTTTGGAGAACTGGCAAATACCACCTCTGGCTGGCCCCAAAGTGGGGAGGAAACGGGGATTTTTCAATAGTCTTCCCCTGCCACACCAACCAAGCCATGCCCACAGAACCGGTAGTAAAAAAAAGTTGAATTTCACCACTGCCTCCAAGCTCACAACTATTTGGGAGAACCGATTGTTAACTCTTTAAGCAGTTCAGAGAACCGGCTGTTGGAAGAAATCTCCGTTTGTTTGTTTGTTTGTTTGTTTGTTTGTTTATTAGACTTATATACCGCTTCATAGGGCTTTCAGCCCTCTCTAAGCGGTTTACAAATTTTTTTAGCAAATTGAGTCAGCAACTTGCCCCCACAGTCCGGGTCCTCATTTCACCCACCTCGGAAGGATGGAAGGTTAAGTCAACCTTGAGCCGGTGAGATTTGAACCGCTGAACTGCAGATCACAGTCAGCTGAAGTGGCCTGCAGTACTGCACCCTAACCACTGCGCCACCTCGGCTTTATCCCCACTTAACAAGGCTAATCCTGTAAGGAAGGCAGGAAGGAAACATTCTGGTGTTGTTTCTAGCCTCATCTTTATTGCCCTGCTTACAGAAACTGCCTCTCCAGTTAACCCTTATTACCATTGTCACAGCCAAGGTGAAGCACCCATCGACGTGAGTGACATTGAGTTGGCCACGCCCACCCAGTCACATAACCACCAAGCCCCGCCTACCCACCTGGTCATTAGGGCAGAGAACCGGTTGTTAAATCATTTGAATCCCACCACTGCTCCAAGGCCTCAGAAATGGGCCAGCACAGAGGTTACTGATTTCTGAACGCTTCTTTTGTGGGCCTCCTGATCTGTCCAAGATTAATGGATCTCAGTAGCTCCACACCAGCAACCGAGACACGCAGAGAAGCAGAGATTCTCATCAGATCAACAATCAAGCAGTAAACATGAGTCCCTTCAAAGAACTACCAGCTCAGACAAATAATGAAACCGTAGACAATATAGCAATAGCAGTTAGACTTATATACCGATTCATAGGGCTTTCAGCTGTTTACAGAGTCAGCATATCTCCCCCACAATCCGGGTCCTCATTTTACCCACCTCGGAAGGATGGAAGGCTGAGTCAACCCTGAGCCGGTGAGATTTGAACCGCTGAATTGCTGAACTAGCAGTCAGCTGAAGTGGCCTGCAGTACTGCACTCTAACCACTGCGCCACCTCGGCTCTTTCCTTGAAAACATTCAAGGAACTATCAAGAAGAAAACAGGACTCCCACCAACATTGAGAGGGCCAGCTATTGGCATCTCAACCATCTATGATCACTCTCTTCTAGGCCTAATGGTGTTACCTTGTTGGGTAATGAAAGGTCTGCAAGAAAACTGTCAAGCTCAGAGGACCCTACAGTCCGCCTCCTTCTTCTCCTTCTCTTTCTGTTTCTCCTTCTTTCTTTCTTACTTACTTTCTCTTTCTCCTTCTCCTTGTCCTTCACTCCACAAACCCCATTCACTTCTAGCATTGATGGTGTTACCTAGTTGGATAATGAAAATTCTGCACGAAATTATCAAGCTCAGAGAGCACCAAGGACCCCACAGTCTTCCTCCTCCCCCGCCCTCCTCCTCCTCCTCCTCCTCCTCCTCCTCCTCTCCACGAACCCCACTCGACTTCTGATGATGTCGCATATTTAGGTCACAAAACCTAATGCAATAAAACCACCAAGCTCAGAGAGCACCAAGGACCCCACAGTCTTCCTCCTCCTCCTCCTCCTCCTCCTCCTCCTCCTCCTCCTCCTCCTCCTCCTCCTCCTCTCCACAAACCCCACTCGACTTCTGATGATGTCGCATATTTAGGTCACAAAACCTAATGCAATAAAACCACCAAGCTCAGAGAGCACCAAGGACCCCACAGTCTTCCTCCTCCTCCTCCTCCTCCTCCTCCTCCTCCTCCTCCTCCTCTCCACAAACCCCACTCGACTTCTGATGATGTTGCATATTTAGGTCACAAAACCTAATGCAATAAAACCACCAAGCTCAGAGAGAACCAAGGACCCCACAGTCCTCTGTCTCCTTCTCCACCGCCTCCTCCTCATCTTCCTCCTCATCATCACCACAAACCCCACTTGCTTCTAGCTCTGATGATGTTACCTAATTAGGTCATAAAACATCCGCAATGTTTGGAACCCCAAATATTCTCTTTTGATTGGATCCAGCGTGCCGAGGCAGTCTTTGAGTCTTCTCATCAATATTTCATCCCTCTCAAGCAGCATTGAAAAAGGATTGGTTAAGAGAGGGAGGACGTGTTCTTTACTAACAAGTGAGCCATCGCTAAATTATGTCTCTTTGGGCCGAAAGTCAGGGTGACCTGCAGTGGGCACAGTTGGAGAGAGGGCACAATGCCACCTTCCACTTTACCTAAGGGTGCATCAGGGAAATAGAAGTTCAGCCCTATACAAACGTAACGTAAGGGATCTGAGTGACTTTAAGAAAAGAAAAGAAACTGAAGAGGATCTTGAAGTGCTCGTAGAAAAGAAGGCTGAAATTTGTTCTTTCTGTCCGAATACCAAATAGTCAATCTAAGATACAGGAAAGCAAATACTAATTAAGGTAAATGTTCCCGTCGCACACATGTGCTAGTTGTTCCCAACTCTAGGGGGCGGTGCTCATCTCCGTTTCAAAGCCGAAGAGCCAGCGCTGTCCGAAGACATCTCCGTGGTCATGTGGATGGCATGACTAAACGCTGAAGGCGCACGGAACGCTGTTCCCTTCCCACCAAAGGTGGTTCCTATTTTTCTACTTGCACTTTTGACCTGCTTTCGAACTGCTAGGTTGGCAGAAGCTGGGACAAATCACGGGAGCTCACTCCGTTATGCGGCGCTAGGGATTCAAACCACCGAACTGCTGACCTTTCTGATCGACAACCTCAGCATCTTAGCCACTGAGCCACTAAATTCTGATTACTCACCCAAATCCCTAAATTGTCCCTAAATTCTGATTACTCACCTCCTCTTTAGAAAGGTTGTTTTTTTTAAAAAAAGACAATTCTGTTTACTTTCTTTTTAAAACAACAACCTTTCTAAAGAGGAGGTGAGTTTGTGTTTATCAGCCCATCTGTCAGGGATGCTTTAATTCGGATCCTTGCAGTGAGCAGGAGATTGGGCTTGGTGGCATAAACAGTCCTTACCAACTCTCTGTTAGTGTTTCTGGGCTTCCCAGTGGGGCCTGAATGGAAACCAAGGGGAAAATCCAGAGTTAAATTAAAGTGGTTTATTTATACGTCCCTTGCACACCACTGCAAACACAGCTGACTCTGGGCATCTAGCTTTTTACAGTCGGTAGTCGTATTAAACCATATAACGCCCTCTCCTCTTAATGGTCCCATTGCAATAATATCTATTATAGCGATACAAGTACAATTTCCCACCGCTGAGGAATAATCCTCACATATAAATGTTCACCCCTCATAAGGCCAATTCTGTGCCTGTCACCCAAAGGCAGGTCTTAACTGTTTTCCAGAAGCATGGAGGCTGCCTAACCTCATGGAGGATGCTGTTTTGCGCCCAAGAGATCCAACTACAGAAAAGAGCTCATTCTTGGGGCTCTTCAGAAGGTGACATCCCTGTGAGTTGGGATGCATAATGTTCCACCTGACCTTAGGAACAATCCCAAAGCAACTGGAGCGCCAATTGAAGATCATCGGCATTGACAACATCACCATCAGTCAATTGCAGAAGGCAGCTTTGCTCAGAACGGCTTACATCCCGCGACTGAAGCACAGACACAAACACTGAAGCCCCAAGATGTTTGGTCCGGTCAGCTTCAGAGTTGACAGTGACGATACTTTCCAGACCATCGAAGATGGACATCCGGCTCTCTCAGATCCTTGGGAAGGACTTGACAGGTGGACAAAATTGCCAAATCCAGTCTGAACATCTGGCGGACCGAGTGACAAACCATCATCAAAGTTTCCGTGCATTTATCCATGTGTTCCATGGTGGGTGGGATTCAAATAATTTAACAACTGGTCCTCTGCCCTAATGACTGGCTGGGTAGGTGTGGCTGAGTGGTCACGTGACTGGGTGGGCCTTGACAACTTGACATCATTCATCACACTCAGCCCCGCCTCCTGGCCGCTCACCTCAAAGGACTCCACAAGGTACAATTTTCCTCTCTATTTATTTACTGAACATTCAAAACAGCCCGAAAAAACGGCCCATAAAACAGGTGGAGGTGGGGCCAACCAGTGGTGGGGTTAGCCAGTTAACCAAACTGGGCAGAATTTTAACAACCAGTTTGCCCAAACTGGTCCATACCGGCTGAATCCCATCTCTGGTTCCATGGAATAATTGTGGTGTGCCTTGCTTCCCTTTTTGATAGTGATGGAACCATTGCTAACATCTTGCAAAATCATTAAAGGGGGAAGAGATAGATAGAAGTTGAGCAAGAGTGTTTTGCTTCCAGAGGGGTAAGCAGGTGTTTTAGAGCACCAGATGAGCCTCGTCCGTCCAGGCTTCTACAAACAATCTCCAAATCACGCTTGGTATTCATTGGGCGTTCGGAACCCTCTCAATTCTGGCACTCGCAGACTTCAGATGGCAGACAATGGCTGCTAATGAACAACACCTGTGCTTACCTCAATTACTACCCTGATCTCGACACGCTGGCAGAACGTCGGAGGAAGGATAAAGAGGGTGCAAAAAAGGGGAGAGGGGGGGGGTTTGCACCGATGACGTGCAATTCCATTGCGCCTTGCATTCCAGAGCTTTGGATATTTTGGGAGGGGGAATTGAGCATCAAACGAGGAAGGCAAGGAGGGGGCCAGTTTGGCCTGGAGCCAAAAGCAAGACGGTTGTACCGAGAACCAGCTGCTGAGATCGAAGCAACCAAATTTTTAACAGGAAGATTTTGAGCAAGGCTAATTCCCTCTCTCTCCTGCCCCAACTTCTCCCCACCCTGGACTTCCATGCTGTTATTATTATTATTATTATTCTTTAAACATGAAACTCAGTCAACTGAACATTTAAAGATCCGTCAGAAATCCCATTGACTGGTGCTAATGGTTGATACGGGTTGCTGCCAGCGTCCTAGGGATCAACCAAGTTCTTTCTTAAAATATACGATGTTCTGAGTAGCACAGTTTTTTGCAGTTCCACTGGTGTTATCACAGGAAATTGCAATTTCTTGATGTGTTTTATAAAATTCTTGGACATGGTGCCAAGTGCCCCGATGACAGTGGGTATCCCTGTTACATGCTTCATCCATAGCCATGTAGTTTCAATGGCCAGTTTGCGATCTTTCGTGATTTTTCCTAGTTCTTTTTCTTTGAATCTGGCATCACCTGGAAGAGCGATATCAATCAACTATACACTTCAGCCCTCTACAACTGGTGTGTTGTGTTCCAAATGATGATCTGTCTGTATTAGAAAGTCCCATAAAGCGATTATTATTATTATTATTATTATTATTATTATTGTTGTTGTTATTATTATACAATTGTATCACAGCGGCCAGTTGTTTCGCCGGATTTGGCATTGGTTACTAGTCGGGCCCCACCCAGGGGCCTAGGACGTCGTAACGTATTTCCGTAATATGCGTGCAGATCCAAGCAGTGCGGCTTTTTGCATTTGACTGATGGTGATTTTGTTAATTTTTAACTGTTTTAAATGTAATTCCAGTGCTTTTGGAATAGCACCCAGTGTGCCAATTACCACTGGAATTACCACTGCTGGTTTGTGCCAATTTTATTATTATTATTATTATTATTATTATTATTATTATTATTATTATTATTTTGCTAATTGAATTTCTGTTAAAGCACGGGCTGTAACTGAAGATCCGAAATTTATGATATTGGGGAAGGAAGGTGGGTAATAAATGCAATATTCCTGTCACTGTTAATGGAGTCCTCTGTGTTTCCTCTGCTATTGTCTCTGGTATAGCTACCTCATCAATGTTGTTTGTAGACAATTGAATTAATTGGAGTTGGGCCCATTAACTCAACCTGAATGCCTCTGATTGCTTCTGTAAATAAGGTTAGGGAGCAACTGGCTAATCTTTGTTTGTCATTAGAGATTCTTTTTTCCCACATACACATTTTCACACTGCTTGGAGCGCTGGAGTGGTTGGGCTGAGCCAGTTCACGCCTTTCCCATACTTCTCTGCATATCACAAAAACCATAATTGTATCGTCCTTCCATTCAATTTCCCATATCAGTATAAAATACTAGACTGGAGGGAGCCCCGTGCTGAATTAGAGCTTATAAAAATCACCGGACCAACAAATTAATAAGACACAATGAATAAACTGGAATGTGGGATGGAGGTGGCTGTCAATAAATAATCATTTTTTAAAAATTGCCATAAACAAATTAACCGGCGGAATTTTGTGCCATCACAGCCTCGATTGGAGAAGGCAAGATCCAGTTTTTAGGAAAGTTGGCTAAACAATCACAAAGAATTTAGGCCGCGGATTTGCTGTCTGGTGAGACAAGCAGCTTCAGCCTAAAATTTGCTCCTCTTGTGTTGCGATGTTTATTTTTAAGCTGTCATGTGCTTGAGTTTTGATTTTCTTTTCATGCACGTTTCGGCTGCCGTATATTTTTTAAGTTTCTATGGACAGGGGGGATGTCTCCAGGAGCTGTGGCTCAGCTTTCTTTTGCTTTTAACCACATTGATAAATCTTGGGAATGTTAAAAAAAGGGCAAGGATTGATAGAAGAGAATATTTATAGCTCAAGGATGCTCTCTCAGCTGGGTGGTTTCCTTGCAGATGTTTCCTTCCTCAACTAGGTAACATCATCACTGCTATAAGGGAGAGGAGGAAGAGGAGGAGGAGGAGGAGGAGGAGGAGGAGGAGGAGGAGGAGGAGGAGGAGGAGGAGGAGAACTATGGGGTCCTTTGTGCTCTCTGAGTTTGATGATGATCTTGGAGGCGTTTCATGACTCAACTAGGTAGCATTATCAGTGCAAGAAGGGAGTGGAGTTTGTGGGGGGGGGGGACAAGGACTATGGGGTCCTTGATGTTCTCTGATTTTGGTGCTTTTCTTGCAGACTTTTCATCACCCAACTAGGTAATGTCATCAGCACCAGGATTATTTCTGTAGTATCTGCTAATAAGTGCATCTTCAGTGCACCTAAGAAAATAAGGTACAGGAGGGAAACTTTGCCATCCAATCCTAACCTCATTTTCTGCAAATTTACTTCTGCAAAACCCTCCAGGAGCCAGGGGTGAAATCCAGCAGGTTCTGACAGGTTCTGGAAAACCAGTAGCGGAAATTTTGAGTAGTTTGAAGAACAGGCAAATATCACCTCTGGCTGGCCCCATAGTGGGGGGGGGAGAGGGAATGGGGATTTTGCAGTGTCCTTCCCCTGGAGTACCTGGAGCTTATTTGTCATTTGCCAACGTAACTATAATGTGGCAATTCACTCAAATCTTGATCCAGGTCAATAAATCCATCACACCTATAAACCCTACCCCAATTCATCTTTTGCCTTAATAGCCAACATAATTCTGGGTGGATTTAATTCCTGGGTAGAATGTTGGATGAGTCCTGTCTTATTCCCATGAGAGATTTTAGGATTGAGCGAGGGATGCACAGAAAATGGGGTGCACGGAGACTGAAAATGGGGGACGCGGAGGCGGCAATAGACTATGGCAATCCCTGCAGCCTGAAACAGCTGATTGTCGGGAGGCCGATCCAACCAACAATCAGCTGCTTGTGCTAATCAGGCTGGGCTGAAACTGAAAAAGGCTGTTTGCTGTTTGCTGCAAGGAGGCAAATTGCTGGGAGGCAGAGGCCAAAGGGTGAGGGCCGGTCGGTGGGCGGGGCTACATTCAGTGTATAAGATGTACCCAAATATTCACCCTCTTTTAGGGAGGAAAAGGCTGCGTCTTATACTCCAAAAAATATGGTAATTCATATCTAAATGCATTGAATGAACTAATTTAAAAGCACACCTTTACTTTAAGAAGTTAGTTTGATGCCTCATCTGTTGATAAGAAGGATAACCTATCAAAGATGTTCCTTTTCGTTTTAGTTTTCATTATTCATTTATAAATTATTTCAATCATGCAGCATCTTCAGAACAGTACCCATATCTGGTATGGCGCATAATTTTTGCTGGTACGGCACATAATTTTTCATCCAATACTTGCATAATCTGATTAATTATCTGCCTGTTACTCAATAAAGCTGTGGAATGCCCTTTCTCGGGTTGAGACTGTTTGATTACTGAATATATTTACAATGCAGGAATAGGAGTCTGCTCATTCTGGAGATTAATAATTGCCAGTCCTGCAGATGATATCTGTAACAACTCCATTTCATCTTTAAAGCGGTTTATTAAAATATTAAGAGTAAACGATGTGATGAAAATAATGCAATAACTGTCTCAGCAGAGAACAGGGGAAAAGGAGAAATTACCCATTCGTTGGTCATTTATGGTGTGGAAAAAAAATAAGTTGCAGCTCCGTAATCATTTATAAGAGAGTCTTGGAAAATGAATTTCTAACTTAAGGGCGTCCGCAGAGGCAACATGAAAGCTAGGCACATCATAAGACCACTTATCAAATTATTCTTTTTTTTAAAGAAGAATATTCTTTTTACAGCATTTGTGAAACGTTGACTACCCTGATTGACAAGGCCCCTTCCAACTCTGTTGTTTTATTCTACTCCAAAAGGTGCTTTTTTCAGGAGGCAACTGGACTTCCTTGGTTTTTTTTTTGAAGGCGTTTCACTTCTCATCCAAGAAGTCAGAGCTGAAGAAGCTTCTTGGATGAGAAGTGAAATGTCTTCAAAGAAAAAACAAAAGTTGACCTTTGGCACAACCATGACCTGGATGACTGAGAATATCTACAGACTTTTACACAGCCATTCCTTGCTTCTAGTTCTTAGTGGTGGGATTCAGCCAGTTCGCACCTATCCGGGAGAACCGGTTGTTAACTTTCTAAGCAGTTTGGAGAACCGGTTGTTGGAAGATATCTCATTTTGTGTTTTTCCCCACTTCACAGGGCTAATCCTGTAAGGAAGGCAGGAAGGAAACATTCTGGTGTTGTTTCTAGCCTCATCTTTACTGCCCTGCTTACAGAAACTGCCTCTCCCATTAACCCTTATTACATTGTAACAGCTAAGGCGAAGCGCCCATCGACGTGAGTGATGTTGAGTTGGCCACACCCACCCAGTGACATGACCACCGAGCCATGCCTACCCAGCTGGTCATTAGGGCAGAGAACCGGTTGCTAAATTATTTGAATCCCACCACTATTAGGTGGGTAGGGGTATTAGATGGCATTCCTGCTAAAGCCACAAAGCTACATTCTGATAGTTCAAGATACGTCTTTCCAGATGTTTTATTATTCTGGAATCTTCAAAGAAGGTTGCAATAATACCTATGAAGCACCTTCTTAGTAACTCAATTCTTTTGCCAGATTATACCCATTTGGCTCCACAAGCTAGCATAACATTTCCCAAAGCGTATACCGTGTTTCCCCAAAAACAAGAAAGGGTCTTATTTTCTTTTGACCCCTGAAATAAGGGCCTGGCATTTTGGGGGAGAGCCAAGGTGGCGCAGTGGTTAAATGCAGCACTGCAGGCTACTTCAGCTGACTGCTAGTTCTGCAGTTCGGCTGTTCAAATCTCACCGGCTCAAGGTTGACTCAGCCTTCCATCCTTCCGAGGTGGGTAAAATGAGGACCCGGATTGTTGGGGGCAATATGCTGACTCTGTAATCCACTTAGAGAGGGCTGAAAGCCCTATGAAGCGGTATATAACTGCTATTGCTAACTGCTATTGCTAACTGCTATTGCTAACTGCTATTGCTATTATTATTTTTGAGGTGCAGGAGGCGGTGAGCGTGGTCACCTCATTGGCTGCCGCTGTGTTGCAATATTTTCAGGGAGGGCTTATTTTAGTGCATGAGCTCAAAAGCCCGATTGGGCTTATTATCCAGAGGGGTCTTATTTTCGGGGAAAACAGGGTAATATATATTTTGAGGTATATGATTAAGTGTGCATGCCTGCAGTGATTCTTAATCTTAACAACTTCAAGATGAGTGGATCTCAATTCTATGCCGGGTGGGGAATTCTGGGAGTTGAAGTCCACTCATCTTTAAGTTGCTAAGGTTGAGTAACACAGCTCCACAGTCAAGAATCTTATGGAGTAGGTATCCTAGACCGTGTAATGCACATAGGCCCTCAAGCTATGCTTTATAGACTCATATACAAGCCGTATGCCTTCCCATCTCATGCGTTCGGTGAAATTGGAAAGATAACATTCATAGTTGCAAAAGGGCAAGACGGATTGAGGAAATATCTTTTACCGTTCCTTTCTGTCTCTCAGGCAGATACTATCTCAGAGAGATGGCTAAATTAGCTAGATTTACTCCTCGAGTTTAATGCTATCGCTGGATCTTAAAAGCACCAAATAATAAACCTTTTCAGTGTTTGGAAATGGAGTTTTATCTCTTCCTTACAAGCTTTTTCCTTCTCGTTTTCTTGACTGGTGTTGCAATTGTGCCGTGTCACTTTGCATTACGCATATTGCTGATTACGAATTAGATTGATTTCTTACTGGAATGTCATGTCTTTGCTGATAGAATAGAATGAAATAACAGAGTTGGAAGGGACCTTGGAGGTCTTGTAGTCCAACCCCCTGCTAAGGCAGGAAACCCTATAGCAGTGTTTCTCAACCTTGGCCACTTGAAGATGTCTGGACTTCAACTCCCAGAATTCCCCAGCCAGCATTCTGGGAGTTGAAGTCCAGACATCTTCAAGTGACCAAGGTTGAGAAACACTGCCCTATAGCATGGAATGGAATGGAATTAGAAATAGAAATAGAAATTAAAAATAGAAATTAGAAACAGAAACAGAAACAGAAACAGAAACAGAAACAGAAACAGAAACAGAAATAGAATAAACAGAGCTGGAAGGGACCTTGGAGGTCTTCTAGTCCAACCCCCTGCTTAGGCAGGAAACTCTACACCACTTCAGACAGATAGTCATCCAATCTCTTCTTTAAAAACGTACAGTGTTGGGAGCTCCCAAAACTTCTGGAGAAAAGTTGTCCCACTGATTAATTGTTCTCACTGTCCGGAAATTTCTCCTTAGTTCTGAGTTGCTGCTCTCCTTGATTAGTTTCCACCCATTGCTTCTTGTCCTGTCTTCAGGGGCTTTGGAGACTAGCTTGACTCCCTCTTCTTTGGGGCAGCCCCTGCTAAAGATTGCCTAAAGAGCCAAGGTGGCGCAGTGGTTAAATGCAGCACTGCAGGCTACTGCTAGATCAGCAGTTCAGCGGTTCAAATCTCACCGGCTCAGGGTTGACTCAGCCTTCCATCCTTCCGAGGTGGGTAAAATGAGGACCCGGATTGTTGGGGGCGATATGCTGACTCTCTGTAAACCGCTTAGAGAGGCCTGAAAGGCCTATGAAGCGGTATATAAGTCTACTGCTATATTGCTATTGCTATTGCCTAACCTATGTCTATCTATTTTTTTTCTGTAGGAAAATCCAATAGATCAGGAACAGCTAGTAGAATTAATCTCTGAAGGAGACCACATTAGGGAAAGCTGATCTAGAAGGAGACATGGAGGATGCCCAACCCTTCCTGCTCAGAAATCCTCAGTTCCTCCTTGAAAAATAGCTGTATGATTGCAAGTTGCTTCCCCGACTGAACTCAATGCCATTGTTACTTCTCGGCAGCAGAAAAGAGAGTTGACCTATGTTTTTTTAATCCACAGCAGCTCTTTAGAGGAGACGTCTTGGTTAGGTGACCCTCAAACGTGTATTTGAACTCCCAGAAGGATCAACCGTGGCCAGGCAGGCTGTCAGGGTCTCATAAGAAAAACCCATGCATCAGGTGGGCCACCTGCTTGAGGTGTGGTTTGGATCAAATGGTGATGGTTCTTCTTTTTTTTCTCCTTCTAATCTTTGAGACCATTTCATGGCTCGGTTTCTTGAAAAACCAGCCCTTCCATTTTCAGTCAGGGTGTTCAGAAAGGATCTTTGGGAGCTTCAGAAATAGCATTTGTGATCTGAACTTGTTTCCGGAGCTTCAGATTACCCAGCCTAGCCATAAAAGATCAAGTAAAGCTGCTTTGCACTGCTAGATAATGGAGACATCTAATCCTGCAGAAATATTATCCAGCCTAAGTATGGCGTCTCCCAAAAATCTTGAGGAAGTTTCCTTCTTCTTCTTCTTCTTCTTTCTTCTTCTTCTTCTTCTTCTTCTTCTTCTTCTTCTTCTTCTTCTTCTTCTTCTTCTTCTTCTTCCTCCTCCTCCTCCTCCTCCTCCTCCTCTTCTTCTTCTTTTCCACCTTCTCCTTCTCTACCTTCTCCTCCTTCTCCACCGTCTCCTCCTCCTCCTCCTCCTCCTCCTCCTTCTTCTTTTCCACCTTCTCCTTCTCCTTCTTCTCCTTCTTCTTCTCCACCTTCTCCTTCTCCTTCTCCACCTTCTCCTTCTTCTTCTTCTTCTTCTCCTCCTCCTCCACCTTCTCCTTCTCCACCTTCTCCTTCTCCACCTTCTCCTTCTCCTTCTCCTCCTTCTCCTCCTCCTCCTCCTCCTCCTCCTTCTTCTTCTTCTACTTCTTCTTCTTCTTCTCCACCTTCTCCTCCTCCTCCTCCTCCTCCTTCTTCTTCTTCTTCTCCATCTTCTCCTTCTTCTCCTTCTTCTCCTTCTTCTTCTTCTTCTCCACCTTCTCCTTCTCCACCTTCTCCTTCTCCACCTTCTCCTTCTCCACCTTCTCCTTCTCCTTCTCCTCCTTCTCCTCCTCCTCCTCCTCCTCCTTCTTCTTCTTCTACTTCTTCTTCTTCTTCTCCACCTTCTCCTTCTCCTCCGTCTTCTTCTCCTTCTTCTCCATCTTCTCCTTCTTCTCCTTCTTCTCCTTCTTCTCCTTCTTCTTCTTCTTCTCCACCTTCTCCTTCTCCACCTTCTCCTTCTCCACCTTCTCCTTCTCCTTCTCCTCCTTCTCCTCCTCCTCCTCCTCCTTCTTCTTCTTCTACTTCTTCTTCTTCTTCTCCACCTTCTCCTCCTCCTCCTCCTCCTCCTCCTTCTTCTTCTTCTCCATCTTCTCCTTCTTCTCCTTCTTCTCCTTCTTCTTCTTCTTCTCCACCTTCTCCTTCTCCACCTTCTCCTTCTCCACCTTCTCCTTCTCCACCTTCTCCTTCTCCTTCTCCTCCTTCTCCTCCTCCTCCTCCTCCTCCTTCTTCTTCTTCTACTTCTTCTTCTTCTTCTCCACCTTCTCCTCCTCCTCCTCCTCCTTCTTCTTCTTCTTCTCCATCTTCTCCTTCTTCTCCTTCTTCTCCTTCTTCTCCTTCTTCTTCTTCTTCTCCACCTTCTCCTTCTCCACCTTCTCCTTCTTCTCCTCCTCCTCCTCCTCCTTCTCCTCTTCCTCCTTCCGTATCTGTCATCGGACATTGGCAATCATGTTGGCCATCCTACTTTTATCAACAGCCACATGAAAAAGTGCTGTTCAGTTTTGTCCAAACTGATCCTTCAGATTTTGAAGCCACGATGTTCTTCTTCTGCCTGGATCTCGTTTGCCTTCAAGCTTTCCTTGGAGGATTAAGTGACGGATGCTGTATTTTTCTGCGTGTCTCATCCCATGTCTCTTAGATCCAATTAATGGAGATATTAGGGGTTGGATTTCGGTTCTTCTAACATATCCTCTGCTCCTTTGTTAAAATCCCTCTCCTGGGTCCCATACATGTGAAAAACAGGAAGTTTTCTATCAGCCAGGCATTCTTGACCTTCATAGAAAATTTTCATAGATGTGGCTGCAATAGCCTACAGCCCAGGAAAGTTTCCACTTCCTTTTTCTTCCCTGAGTCAATTTTGCCCTTATATATCAGTATGATGTTGAGAAAGACAGCATGTCTCATTTGCAAGTGATTATATAGCAGGGCCAACATATCGAGGCCAAATGATTCAAGGCAATAATTCTGCCATGAATGTTCCAATTTGGTAGCAATGGCATTGTTTGGGGGGAAATTGTGGCAAAAGTCACAGTTTTGCAATCCAAGATGAACAGCAGTCAAAACCTCCTCATATTTTCTACAGACACAGACAAAAATGCATTCCTTTGAGCCAAGCCAGAAACAAATGCTTCAATGTTGTTGGGAATATATTGTCCTGACCAAGTCTTCCTTAAAAAGCATGAAGCAGAGTCTTGGTCTCAGCAAAACTCCTTTTATTTACACGACTGTGAATTCCTTTCATTCCCACTCAGCAAGGCTTGGCAAACAGTCTTTCAGAGGAATATTTATCAACACGCACCTTATCTCACTTGGAGTGCTGCCATAAAACCAGTTTCCAAATGCAGGGAAAGGCAAAACTTGGCACAGAGTCTCTTATAGTCACAAACAGAACTTTCCACTCTTGAAATGACCGAAGGAACAAATTGTTTCCTGCAAAAGCCCCCTCCCCATTCGCTCCTCTTTTGTTTCTTAGGGGAGGGGCCAATCACCTCCAAGGTGTGGCTTTACTTCCAAGTTGACCCTGCTTCATTAGTTGTTCTTGTCTTCTGGCAGCTCTGCGCATGCGCACACTGGGAACAGGCTCCAGCTGTTCTTCTGCCTCACTGCTGTCTAGTTCCCTCTCTGCCTCCGATGCAGAGCCCTCGTCTGAGCTTTCCTCAGCCCCCAGGAATGGCCCATGTTCATTAACCTCCTACATACAACCTCCTGAATACATGTATGTATGTATGTATGTATGTATGTATGTATGTATGCATGCATGTATAAGATCCTTGCAGTTAAAGTGAATAGAAGTTGCATTTGATTCTGCCAAGGATGACATTCAATCTCTACTGGTTCTAACTCAGTTATTTTGCTCTTCCATTTTTTTCCCTTTGCTGTCTTTTTCCAGTAAATCTCGTGGAAGTTGTGCCTGCCTCCATCCAGTGTCACCTCACTAGAGCCTTCTAAAAATATAGATATTTTGTTTTTTAAATCTGATCTCTGATCGGAATGAGCAAGGAGGGGAAGTCGATGTGACCTCTTAGTTATCCTGAGACTAAAACAGATATAGCCAGCAGAAGCTCTATTTATTGAGAAACAAATCCAAAAATTAAGGATGTTTCCCCCTTTAAGCTATAGTTTTGCAGCACAAGTAAAGAATGGATAAACAAGGGGGTTTCAGAACAGCAATAATGTTTGTTTTTTTCCTTGGGTGGATTTCATTTTTGTTGGCAAAAGCATGAGTGAAAAACCAGCTTCAGATAAAGGATCTTTAGGGCATCTCTGGAGAATTGTAATAGGCCTATATCTCTGTACTTATGGTATATCTTAGGGAAAAGGCTGGGAAGAGAATAACCCATAGCATTCATTAAAATTAATTTTTAAAGTGTTTACATCCAAATATTAGAGCTGCCTAATGTCCTTCGTTTGGGCATAAATTAGAAATGTGTTAACAAAAAAAAACCCTTCAATGAAATAAAAGGAGGAGGGGGAAAGGATAGGCACATTGCTGTTGGTAAATTATTTAAAGGATGCTTATTTGTTTTAGCAAGCTATACCCCAGCACAGTTTGACATTGTGATAATAAATTTACAACTTACTATAAATCCGTCCTTATGTCCTGCTTAGTTCAAAACCACAAACCCACTTCAGAAATTGAAGGGAAGAACCAAATCCAAATTAGGGGGAGACATATGCCCCCATCCCCTTTTGGTTTTCTCAATGGAACTTTCTAAGTCGTGGTGGAATGCCAAAATTACAGAACAGATCGAGCAAGGGTTTAGGTCCATGGTTTTCCCATGGCTCCTTCGTGGAGGGGAATGAGGTCCCATCGGGTGGGATTGAAGATGGGGCCCCATAAATCTGTGGTTATTGCCCACTCCAAACTGCCTCTTTGAATTTGATGGTTACCATGATGTCCTGCAGGCATGAACTTCATAACTTAAGTAAGTGTTAAGTCATACTTCTTGGACGAGAAGACCTCCAAGGTCTCTTCCAACTTGGTTTCTCAGTCTCGGCTGCAACAGAGAAATTAATAATGAAGGCTTCTAAATTGTGGTTTGTTATATGGGGCAAGTTTGAAAAGGGCTACCAATCTACCACAGGAATGGTTCAGAGACCTGTTATGTTTAGCTTGCAGAAGAGAGTTGAGAGCGGATATCATAACCATTTTGAAAGATCTGAAGGACAGTCATCTCCTACAGAACCTGTTCTCTCCAGATGGGAAGACTAGGACTAGTGGGATAAAATCCCTAAGGCTGTAGGTACAGATTAGACATTAGGAAGAGCTTCTTAATAGGAAGAGTTGACCATCATGGAACAGCTTACAACATGGAGTGGTTTCTTCTCCTCGACTGGAGGTGTTAAAATGAAAATCAAAAATCTTCTATTAGATGGTTAGTGAATCCTGCAGTGGACAGGGAGTTGAACGATGACTTCTTAGGTCCCTTCCAAACTCTGAATCTGTGATAATCCAGATTCCTAGACTGGAGGAGATGCGTTCCAGAAGAGCAAGAGACAGCTCTGATAGTTTGTGGGAGAGAAAGAGAATGAAGACAGACCCTCCTTAATAGTTCCTAGAGTACATGCTTTATGCGGACGGTCCCTCGCTTTAGTTTGGCAAGATTCCCTCTGTAGGTGAGGACAGCCATGAAATTTGCTTGGATAGCAATCGCAACGTGTCTTTCTTGCTTTATAAAACCTGGCAGAATGTATAATTCAACATCATACAAGATGGGGAGATGAATCATCAGAATAATCTTTATAAATGCTTAAATATGTTTTTTTTTCTTCCTTTCATTGTAGTGGCCTTCCATTGCCAACAGCACACAACACTGTCCTCATACATTCCAGCGGCGGATCCGGAAGCTCCAGTGAATCTGAAAGTAGTTCGGAATCTGATTCAGACAGTGAAACCAGCTCCAGCGACAGTGAATGCAATGAAGAATCGCGCAGCGGAACTCCGGAGGTAAAATACCACGGGGTCCATCTCCAGAATTCACGCCTCTACGTAACAGTTGGGTTTGCAGCAGGGGTGGGGTTCAAAAAATTCAGCAACAGGTTCTCTGCCCGGTTGCTGGGTGGGTGTGGCCAAGGTGGGCGTGGCCTAATTGGCCTCCTGCACCATGTCAGGGGGGGAGGAGGCATTTTCACCTTCCCCAGGCTCCGGAGTCTTTCCTTGAGCCTCCGGGAGGGTGAAAACTGCCTCTCCCGGGCTCCGGAGGCCCTCTGGAGGCCGGAAATGGTCCTGTTTCTGGCCTTCCGGAACTTCCAGGAGGCCCCTTCCCCCCCCCCTCCCTGATCCTCCACGTGGGCCCTGTACCTCGCATTCAAAATGGGCCGCAAGAAGACTCCTGGGAGGGGCAGGGTGATGTGGGAGGAGTGGGGCAGGTGGGTGGGGCAAGCCAGTGGTAGGATTTGGAGGTTCTCCAAACCAGCCATAACGTTAGGCTACAGGTTCTCCCGTTAAGCTACAGGTTCTCCCGTTTCCCGAATAGCTGGGGTAGAGTTGTTCACACCCCGACATCCACACACTTATTTGTTTAACTACACGAATGTAGGTTTGGGGAAAGCTTGAGATACACATTCAGCTTTTGACAGCCTGCCCTCCAAATGTATGTGTGAACTGAGCCTTATTTATTTATTTGTAAAATTTATATGCCGCCCAATCCCGAAGGACTCCGGGCGGCTTACAAAAAAAAAGAGAGGAAAAAAAAGGTTTAAAATCGCAACACCCCATACATTCATTCTAATCGGGGCTGGACCTCAACAGTGAGGTCAACAGCCCCAGGCCTGCTGGAACAGCCAGGTTTTTACAGCTTTCCTGAAGGCAGCCTACCTTTAAATATAGCAAAAAAATGACACCAACTTAAGCATAAGAATAAATAAAGATCCTCGTGTGTTAAATAATTTTCCTCTTTTTTCCCCCCACTAAACATTCCAGTTTTGTAGTAGCATTTGCAGAGTTCCTGTGTCCACATTCACATGATCTGCATACAACCTTCTCCTTGGAAAATAAAGAATGCCCAAATATTTTAATTTAAAAGATGGCACCCTAAGTTTTAAAAAAGGAGGTTTTTAAGAAGAGATTGGAAAAACCATTTGTCTGAAGTGGCGTAGAGTTTCCTGCCTCAGCAGGGGGTTGGACAAGAAGACCTCCGAGGTCCCTTCCAACTCTGTTATTCTGTTCATTGGCCTTAAGCCTTTGTGGAATGAAACAGATGCCCAGTTTCTTTATTTAGGAAATGTTAGCGTTTGTTGGAAATATTGTGAGATTGCAATTGATAGTGAGCGGTGGGGGAAAATGGGCCATAACTATAAAAATACAGTTACATATTTAGCAAATACATATTTAGCCTACATTAACAGAATAATGGTTTTCAACGGTCTCCCAGGAAGAAATTGTTAAATTGCTTTAGTTTGTCATTTTGTCTACACACATTTTTTTTCCCTGTCTTGGCAACAGGTGTGTGGACTTCAAATCCCAGAATGCCACAGCCAACATGGCCGTTGGTGAGAATTCTGAGATCTGAAAGTCCACACACCGGGGAAACGGGTGTATCGTGGCTGATGTGGGATCAGTGTGTTCTCACTTTTTACAATGTGTCTTCCTCAGCCTGAACCCCCCTCAGCGAACAAATGGCAGCTGGACAAATGGTTAAACAAAGTCAATCCTCACAACAAGACGATCATCAGCAACCAACATGACGGTCACGGGGAGAACAGCGTTCCGTCCCAGGCCGGGGCCCAAATGGAAGGGCAAAACAAAGGGAAGGTTAACAACAGCTTGTCCCTGACCGATTCCAAAGACAGGACCCTCCGCAGCCCCGCCCGAGAGAAAGCCAAACCCCGCGTGGCCCAGAAAACCACAGCGGACATGAAAAGTTCCAAGCAGAAATCCCCCCTGCACAATGAGCCAGCCCCCCAAAGGACGACTGGGAAAAAGCAACCCAAAAAGGTCGAAAGAACTTCCAGCGCAGAAGATTACAATTGGCCCAAACCAAATATGACGAGCAGCACCCCCAAAGAGAAGGAGGCGCAAGAAAGCCCAGAACAGGCCAAACTGAGGGCCAAGATGGCCGCCGGGAAAACCGCCCCAAGGAAGGAGCCGAGAGCCACCACCGGCCCGCCTCTGGAGAAGAAAAAGTACAGGGGTCCCAGCAAAACCTTCCCCAAGTCACGGGAGTTTGTGGAAACAGATTCTTCCACCTCGGATTCTAACACCGACCACGAAGAGAGCCTGCAGGCCAGGAGTCTGCAGGGAGGGAACGGCTCGGAGAGCGGCCTCAAAGCCAAGGACTCCAGCAGCAACATCCTTAGCGTCAGCAGCTTAATGAGCAACAACAGCAGCGCTTCGGTGGACCAGAACGGGCCGGATTTGGAGGAGCCGCTCTTTTCGCCCCTTCCCATGGTTCAGAACGAACCCCTGTCCCCCTTGAAGGAATTCGAAGAACTCAAGTACCTTTGGGTGAAAATAGACCTGAGTTTCCTCTCTCGGGTCCCCGGGCAAGATCTGGACTTTGAGAACCTCTCTGGAAAGATGGAACCTCGAGAGGTCAACGTGAAGCATCGGCGACAGGCACCCGACTCTCCCTTGCCCCCGGCTGAAAAACCAGCTGCTAAAACCAAAAGGAAGCACAAAGTAAGTGTCAAGGAACCCTGACAGTAAGTTCCTTATTCTCAAGCCAGAGGTGGTATTCAGCCGGTTCGGAGCGGTTCAGGCGAACCGGTAGCAGAACCTTTGAGCAGTTCAGAGAATCGGCAAATACCACTTCTGGCTGGCCCCGCCCCTCCTCCCCTGTCATTCCCTGTCCTATATTCCCTTGTGCTTTAGCTGCCGATTTAGGCAGCAGAGCTAATTGCTGCACCTCAGCTGAGCTAAAAAACAGCTCAGCTCTCCAGCACTGACACCAAGGGTCGTCTCTGAGTGCTGCGCATGAAGCGCACTCTCATAGAACCGGTAGGAAAAGATTTGGAATCCCACCACTGTCTGAAACATTCCCTCTCGTGAGGATAGAGCCACTCAAAATAAGAATAAAACATCAACCAAGGGTTTGGGTTTTTTTTAGATCACCTACCTTGGCCTCCAGAAGGGGTTGGGGGTCAAACACTGGAGGTTTTTAAGAAGAGATTGGACAACCGTCTGTCTGAAATAGGTAGGGTTTCCTGGTTGAGCAGGAGGCTGGACTAGAAAACCTCCAACTTTCTTCTTCTTTGGCCATAAAACCTGGTTGGGAACTTGGTGATGCCCCAAATTTGTGGACTTATATACCACTTCACAGGGCTTTTACAGCCGCCTCTAAGTGGTTTACAGAGTCAGCCTCTGGCCCCCAACAATTTGGGTCCTCATTTTACCTACCTCGGAAAGATGGAAGGCTGAGTCAATCTTGAGCCGGTCAGGATTGAACTGATGGCTGTTGGAAGAGTTTGCAATATTGCATTCTAATCACTGGGAAGGGAGGGAGAGAGGGAGGGAGGGAGGGAGGGAGGGAGGGAGGAAGGAAGGAAGGAAGGAAGGAAGGGCAATAGCAATAGCATTTAAACTTATATACCGCTTCACAGTGCTTTACAGCCTCCACTTAAGTGGTTTACAGAGCCAGCATAATTGCCCCCAACAATTTGGGTCCACCTTGGAAGGAAGAGAAGCTGAGTCAACCTTGAGCCTGGTGAGATTCGAACTGCCAAATTGCAGTCAGTCGGCAGTCAGCAGAAGTAGCCTGCAGTACTGCACTCTAACCACTGCGCCATCACAGCTCATCAAAATGCCGGGTGCAACCAGACAAATGAAAGCTCCACCCCTTCTTAATGCACCATATCCATGCATTAAAACGGGAGTGGCTTTGATCAAACCCCTCCTACTTTAATGTCCTTGATCTTGCTTTTGAAGTCCTGTAACCATGACTGTTGGTGGGATCTTAGAAAGCCAGGTAGGGCATGCAATGGAGTAAGGACAACATAAAGAAACACAGGTTATTTATATGCATCCTTTCAACCAGAATTATTTTCAAATATTGGGGGCGGAAACCTCTAAAGCTATTTTCCCCCCATCCCACTGAATAAGAATAATTTTTTAAAAGCCAAATACATTTTTTGGGCCGGCACTTATTAGAAAAGAGTTTAGGAAAAAGAGTTTTGCGAGACAGAAAAGGAAAAGAGACTCAGGTAATCAAATGCATCTCCTAGGTTTAATCTAATGCTACATCTTTGTCGGTTTTATTTTGTTTTGTTTCATTTTTACTGTTTAGTGCATTAGGACAAGTTTTCTCTCCCTTTTAAATAGGCCTCCATCCATCAAAGTCAAAAGCAGACAAGCTTTCTGGTAACATTTGCTGAGTGTTGTCTTTATTGCACATTGGGGAAAAAAGAGGGGAGGGGATTTTGTTACATAAACACCTGTGATTTATCAAAATGCCACTCACTTAAATAAGCCTCTTTATTATTATTTCTTTCTTCTTTTCTTGCTGACTTCTCCTCTCCCCCCAACTACCACTTGCAAAGCAGAATCTTTGGGGAGTCAAGAGACAAAGCTTTTATCGCAGGTTTGATACAATTGACATCCAGGGATGTATTGCTAAGGATGGGGAGATAGGACTCCAAAGTGAAATGGACTTTTGGGACAGGAGAGGCAGCAGGGCAAGAGGTTTTCTTGTGCGTTTGCATCTTTCTTTAAACCTGCTTGCAATTGTCCTCGTCCAAAAGGCCCATTTTTAGCCTTTCCTGGAAGGAAAAGATAATAAATGGGGACAAAAGACTGTCCTTCGTCTCTCTCTTTTTCCCCTCTTTCTTTCTTTCTTTTTTCTTTTTTGTAAAAAGATGAAACGGGACATTTCAGAAGCAGCCATCCTTGACAGGTTTTACAGAATTAAACTGGGGTGCTAAAAATATTAGTTAAATCAATCTGGGCAGTTTAGAGTGCCAAGTGGCACTCATTCTAATTTCATGCATATTTGGGCAAATCCAGAGATGGAAGGCCCTGTCTGGGCAAGAAAAATCTGGGGAGGATGTGTGTGTGAAAGAGGGAGGGGGAGAGGGAGAAAGAGAGATGGGGGAGGGCATCATAGAAATTGAGATAGAAGAGTGTCAAAAAACAGAGAGAGGAAAGGGAGAAAGGAGAGACATGATTGAAAGCAAGCAAAGAAGAAAAAATCAGAGAAAGAGGAGATTGATTGATTGATTGGTTGGTTGGTTGCTGTCAAGCCAGTGTTGACTTCCATAACCATGTAGTCAGATGTTCTCCATGTTGATCTGAGCCTAACCTGGTCTTTTAGGTCTTATAATGGTGAAAGAGAAGGAGAGAGAAGGAATTAGATGCCAGCAGCAGAAAAAGGGGGCATCTCCTCACTTGGTCCTAGTCCTTCTACAAAAGGATGGTTCTTGATCCCACTCCTCTTGTGACCAGCTATACCATAGTCAACTCATTCCAGTGGGGTTGGGTTTAGTCCCAGAAAATTCCAAGCTTGCCCACCATGTTCACCATGTTCCCCCACCCCCAACCAGCCATGTTGTGAAACTCCAAAACCTTCTCAACTGTCCCATTTTATCGATCCGGTATGCCATGAAAAAGATCTAAAGAGACACACAGCTAGAAGGGCAATTAGAGGACTCATTGCCCATGCTTTAGTCCCAGCACAGATCTCGGACGTGGATTGCAAAAGTTTTCCCTCTGCTCAGCCAGTGGAGAAAGAGTGAGGGGTGTCCTGAAGCCTTGTTGATGTTCTCCTCTTGTAAGGTCTCATGGACACCACTTGGAGAAAGAAGGGAGGGCTTGTTCCTCAAGGGATTCTCCTCACCCAGTCGGTGAGCTCATGGGTAGCTAGACCCACCAGTAGGGTGACTTCACTGGGATACCACTGTTTGGGTGTAGCGATAAGAAGCGTAACGTTTCTGGTTTCTCTCCTTCTGACCGAAGCAGTCCGAAAATGTGGACACACTTGGCGACAACAAGAAACAACGTTTAGAAGAGTCGTCGGCTTCCTGCTTACTTCCACCCTGCATTTCACCGATACCCAACCATAGGATACCCGGCATGAAAGAGTATGTGTTTTTCCCTACGTTTTCTCAGTAGAGCTAACAAAATCCGTCCAGGATTTTTCAGTTTCAGAAATTCCATGCCATTGATACACCTCAGTTTTATTTTATCCCTTTATTTTCCATATTTTGTTCATCTAAGAAATAATTATGACTCCTGGTTACTGCAGTCAACCTACAGGAAGGACGGACTTCACCCTCCTCCTCCTCCTCCTCCTCGGCCTTTATCTCTGTCGGGTCTTTAAACTTTTAATTTGAAGGATTTATCTCTGACTGATTTTTTTCCCCCAACCAAATGAAACCACCTCTCCCATCATATTGTCGCACAGCGGTGAAATTTATGTTGAGTAAATAATCCCACAATTAACTTAAAACTCATGGCTTTTAAAGCATTGTGAAATAAAACCAGCCCATTCCTAATCTCTCTTATACCTGTGTAATTACTTACTCCACTTAATGCAAATGAATTTATCCTAATTTGCCTTCTTAAACACACACGCACACACAAACACACACACACACACACACACACATATAAAGAGAGATGTCTTTCAAGTCTGCAAATGGCACAGATAACTTAAGCATGGAATCCATTTAAGGATGATGCAAACGTAATTTTTCAAGCTATGTGTGTTTATCTTTCCCCAACTGCTTGTATCATCTTTTTTTTTTTAAAAAAATATCTTATATTTCCTGCCTTTACCAAACCCCACAGAGTTAGCCCCCATTCTGGTGTGCCTTAATTTCAGCTTGTTTTCTAGGTCATTAATTTGATTCCTTTGAGCCCTGCAACTATCGGTATCCTCTGTTATAATATAATTGTGTTCATCAATAGTTATTTCCCCTATGCTAGGCCTACATTTCCCCTGGTCCCAGATGTTTCCATTTGCCAAGCAATTCTTCCCCCCGATTTTCTTATTAGTTATATTTAATGGAGACTTCAGGTCGTGGTAAGAGGGACGTGGTGGCTTAATGGCTAAGACTCTGAGCTTGTCGATCAGAAAGGTCGGCAGTTCAGTGGTTCGAATCCCTAGCACCGCATAACAGAGTGAGCGCCCATTATGTGTCCCAGCTTCTGCCAACCTAGCAGTTCGAAAGCATGTAAAAATGCAAGTAGAAAAATAAGAGACCATCTTTGATGGGAAGGAAACAGCGTTCCGTGCACCTTCGGCTTTGAGTCATGCCGGCCACATGACCACGGAGACGTCTTCGGACAGCGCTGGCTCTTCGGCTGTGAAAAGGAGATGAGCACCGCCCTCTAGAGTCGGGAACGACTAGCACATATGTGTGAGGGGAACCTTTACCTTTACCAAATATCATGCGGAGATTTGTTCTGAATATCCTCCAAGTTCGTATTTAACCCAATCATTTGCTACTTTTTGACTATCGTGTATCATCATATTACTCTTGTTCTAAGGGTCTCAACACTTACAGAAGGATCCGTAGGAAGTCATCTCAATGGCTTAGCACTCATGGTCAAGGTTCCTCAGGAAGACCAGTTTGGCCATTGTGGCCTAGAACCGAGTCTCAGGACTTTAGCCTACTTTTAATCCATGTTTTGCATCTTTGTGGCCGGTTGTGCTTATCCCACCATTCATACAACCTTCCCTTTGCTGGCTAGTTAATATAGTGGTCTTGAGTGCATATTCTGAAGCAGGCTTCCTCACTCAACTCCAGCAACTTTCATTGGGGGACTTCAAATCCCAGAATCCATGCTGGCTGGGGAATTCTGGGACTTGAAGTCCACATATTTGAATTTGGCTAAGGTTAAGGAAGTCAATTTTTTGTGGACTTCATCTCCCAGAATTCCTTCCGGCTGGAGAATTCTGGGAGTTGAAGTTCACACATCGAAAAGCCTCTGAGGTTGAGGAACCTCAACTGTCCTTTTTTTCATAAACTGAAAGTCCATTTTTATGGACTTCAACTCCAAGAATCCATGCGGGGTGGGAAATTATGGAAGTTGAAGTCCATAAAAATTGCTGAGGTTGAGAAACACTGTTCTAAGACCTGGATTATCAGGAATGATAAGAACATTCTAGTTGCGACAGCAATTGTTTTTTTTTTTAAATAAACTTGCTGACGGCCACAATTAAATAATAAATGAAATGGACGCTGCTTTCATTAGAGATGGAGGAGCCTTGTTGGATACAGCCAGGCGAGGTGATCGGATTTCCCTCAATTGAGAAGCCAAGTTGCTTTCCTTTCGCTTCCTTCTCTCTGATGTTTTCCTTTGAGGTATTGTAAATCTATAAAAACTTGACACTGACTTAAATTGACTAGGAGGGAGGCATCCATTCTTGTTGACTTAATTTGCTATTGAAAATTTGAGTCGATAATCATGAAAAGTAAATGGCAGGAGAATGCAATATGAGTTGACTAAGGGAGGATTAAAATCCAAGTAATCTTCATTGACTGGACTAGGACAGTAACTAAAATAATAATATATATTTTTTTAGAAAAAATCCATGATTGGATTAACATTTTAAAGAGTCCGCTTTCCCTGTCTGACTTGACTTTTATTTTCTTTCTTTTTTCCTTCCTTCTTTTTAAATCCGCATCCAAGGTTTAAAAGGGTGGGGTTATTATTATTTTTCCTGCCCTGGGGAAGGAGCTACAGGAGGTAGTCCTCAACTTATGACCACAATTTCTTTGTTGCTAAGTGAGAGAGTCGTTAAGTGAATTTCCCCCCATTTTATCACCTTCCTTGCCACAATTCTTAAGTGCGTCATTGCAGCTGCTCGGTTGGTAACACGGTCGTTAAATGAATCTGGCTTCCTCCCTGACTTTGCTTGCCCAAAGGTCACAAAAGGGGATCGCGTGTCCTTGGGAAACTGCAGCCGTCATAAATACGAGTCAGTTGCCAACAAATTTTGATCCCGTGACCGGGAGGATGCGACGACAGTCGTAGGTGTGAAAACTGGTCCCTTCTTTTCAGTGCCATGGTAATTTTGAACTGTCACTAAATGAACTGCTGTAATTCGAGGACTGCATGCCCATCAACTTGCCTAGTTCCATCCCGATCCTGGCCAACAGCATCCTAAGAAACAGAAGTTGGGAAGGTCCTGTTGATTTGATCTGACCCTGGATTTTCATCACGTGACCCTTGTAGGGTTGGGGGAGGAGTCATAAATGTGGGAAACGGTCGCAAGTCCCTTTCCTCAGTGCTGTTGTAAGCTTGAAATGGCCACTAAGAGGAACGGTGGTGAGTTGAGGGCTGCCTGTACATGTTTGCTAAAACTCTTGGCTTCGGTTTCTTCCTTGACAGAAGCAACTCCATGAAAAAGGTGACCAAAAAGAGAGAAGAAAAACTCTTCCCACCCCCGTTGTCTCCTCTGATGGACGAGGCAGCCCCCCGGCATAACATCATGGAGAGCAGCTCTTTCAACCAAGAGAACTCCCTCCCTGGCTCCTTGCAGGCCAACCTCTGCTCCAAACACAGGAAGAATGAGAACAAATCCTCCTCCGTCAACTCCAAGGGCCTCAGTGTAAGTGTTGAAGTGACTCCCCCACTTCCTTACAGTTCCCATCCTGACAACTGAACCATTGATGCGGACAACACTTTGAAGTTAAGGGAATCCTAGATTCCCAAAGGCACTGAGGAAATCTACAATATTTGGTGGTGTGGGAAGATGTTCTGGCCCAACAGCAGCCAGTGGAGCTGGCGGCAGAGTCGGACAGTGAGGAGGGTTGGGGAGGAAGATGGGCCAGTCCTGGAGTCTGTGAAAGGCTCTGATGAGGGCTCTGTGCCGGAGGCAGATGGGGGGCCAGAGCCATGTGCCCGTTATCAGCTGCCTTCAGAGTCAAACATCAGTGGGGCAGAAGAACAGCTGGAGCCTGTTCCCAGTTTGCGCATGGACAGAGTTGCCTGTTCTTTAGCTGTTAGGGAACAGCTAAAAAACAGGAGTCAACTTGAGAGTAAAGCCACAGGTGGACAGTGAATGGCCCCTCCTTTAGGGAATAAAAGAGGAGTGAAAGGGGAGTGGAGTTTGCAGGAGACAAGTAGCTCATTCCTGCATCCTTGCCAAGTATTGCGGCATCTGAAACGTATCAGCCTGGCCCCTCTCCAAGCCTGATAAAGGTTGGTAATTGTGAACTATCTCAAAAGACCTTGGGAGAGGAAAGACTTCGCTGGCAAGGAATTCACTGTCAATTAAATAAAAGGGGTTTATCAGGACGGGGACTCGGCTTCGTGCTGCTGGGGAAACCTCGGTCAGAACAAAAGATTTGTCTGCTGTCCAAAACAAGTGCGTTAATCAATTAGTCCCCTAGATCAGAGGGGATTCAGAGCCCCTAAATTAGTCAAAGGCTTTCACAACCAATACCATGATAAAGAGGGGAGGACCAAGACCCTTACCCCGTTTAGCCACCCATCGTCCTCCTTGAAATTTTCCACACCAACTTCTGCTGACCTCGGTCATGCAAAATTCAAGGGAAGCCGCCCAGCCCTGATCTTTAATCCGTGCTTTAACTCCTCTGATTGTAAAAGTGCGGGGGGGGGGGGGGGGACTCAAGACTTATCTTTTCCAGGGAAAAGCCGCCTTGCTCTAATCGTTGTGAATTTTTCGCCTTGCTGTTTGCCTCCCAACATTTTCATTTTAATAAGCCGGCGGTGCTACAAGGTGCCCATGCTGACATTACACCTTGGCAGAAGTGGGTGTTAATGATGCTGGGCATGGGAGCAGTGTGGCGCCGATTGCACTTAATTAATTTGCTGAGCCTGTCTTAGCGACATGCAGCCGAAGGACAACAAAGAGCCGGGATTTTAATTTCGAGGCACGCACACTCGCATGACGGGACGTGCAAAGGTATCCTTGGCGCAAAAGCCGAGGCGGCTAATTAAAATTGCTTTCCGCAGGAAGAGGATGCTCCCAGCAGGCCTCCCAATCCTTTGCTGGAATCCAGCCACCTCGACAACAATCTCTGGTTGACAAGTCCCATCTTCACCAACGGGAACCCTGAACTGAGAAGAGCCAAGATAACGTTTGATGATATGTTAGTTACTTATTTGTTATGACTGTATTCGTATTTTTGGGTTGGCTTTTGGAGCAAGTTTCCGCATTGCTTTCAGCTACTTTAGCCTCAGGATCTTCTGTTGTACACGGCCTGAGTTTGCATTGGGTTGAGTTGCGTTGAGTTTGAGGGGTGGGGGCTTGAATAAGTTGCGACTCCTACAGCCACATGGACGGAACTCTGTGGTTCTCAGTTCCACCACAAAACCGTGTTCGACTAAAGGGCACTCGACAAAACCGCATAGCTGACGTCATCACACGGAGACAGAAGCACGCTGTAAACGCTAAACCTAAAATTAACCCCTAAACCTAAACCTAACCCCCCCTAAACCTAATCCTAAACCTAACCCTAAACCTAACCCTTAACCTAACCCTTAAGCTAACCCTAAACCTAATCCTAACCCTTAACCTAACCCTAAACCTAACCCTAACCCTTAACGTAACTCTAAACCTAACCCTAACCCTTAACCTAACCCTAAAGCTAACCCTAAAGCTAACCCTAAAGCTAACCCTAAACCTTACCTTAACTTGAATCGGCTTGCTTTCAAAGCGCTATTTAAAGCGCCCTTCTTTCTCCGCGCTCGCTGTTGTTGCCCTGTTGATGACGTCAGCGACGCGGTTTAATCGGGCGTGCTTTAGTCGAGCGCGGTTTTGTCGTGCCACGGTGGTTCTCTGGGCAACGTTTTCAGAAATTGCTTGCGCTTACCTTCTTCCTAGAATAGAGAGAGAGAGACCGACCCAAAGTCACCCAGTTAGAATTTGTCCTTAAGCAGGACGCACAGCATGGGTGAAATGCTACTGGTTCGGGCTGGTTCATCCAAACCAGTAGTAAAAATGCTACCGGTTCGCCCAAACGAACCAGTAGCATTGGATTTCCTGCTTTCTAGCTGATATAAATCACGTGGCGCAGCTGATTCCCGCCCTTGCTATTCACTTACCTTACCCTTTTAACACTCTGAACATGCGTGGGAGGTACTGCGCATATGCAGAGGTGGTGCCTGTGAGCAAAGCAAGCATGCGCCACTCTCACATTGCTACCGAACTGGTAGCAAAGGAAAGTGGATTTCACCCCTGACACACAGTTGGGTTTTCCCAGTTCTGGCCCAGTTTTGAATGAAATTCGGACCAGACCCCAAAAAATCCACCTGGTCATTTAAAGTTTAGCCTTCTAACTGATCCAGGTCCTATAATTGTCTAATCTGATGTTACACAGACAGCAGGGGGAGGAACTTTGTGCCAATCCTAGAGATTGGACAAATGAAGAAACACACATTTGTAGGGCAGAGGTGGGATTCACTTAACTTCCCTACCAGTTCGCAAATGTGAGCACACCCTCCTTCTGCGCATGGACAATGCTCACGCATGATGTCGTAGTGGGTGGGGAGAGCCTCCTGCAGCCGCTGCTACTGGTTCGCCTGAACCGGAGAGAACCGGCTGAATCCTACCTCTGTCGTAGGGGAAGAAAACTTACTGCAGATAGCAATAGCAATAGCAGTTAGACTTATACACTGCTTCATAGGGCTTTCAGCCCTCTCTAAGCGGTTTACAGAGTCAGCATATCGCCCCCAACAACAATCCGGGTCCTCATTTCACCCACCTCGGAAGGATGGAAGGCTGAGTCAACCCTGAGCCGGTGAGATTTGAACAGCCGAACTGCAGAACTGCAGTCAGCTGAAGTAGCCTGCAGTGCTGCATTTAACCACTGCGCCACCTCGGCTCTATTTATTTAGATGTATTTAGAAGCTGGAAATCTTGATACGTTTAGCCGAAGTCGTTTGGAGTCAGTCTCTTCCAAGATGTTCTTTTGACTTCCCAGTCTGGTCTATGACTCCCAGATTCCCAACTGGTCTCCCGCCCAAATATTTTCCAAAGTCTACCCTTCTTAGCTTCTGGAACGAGTCCCAAGAGTGAAGAAAGCAAAGTGCTACGTAGATTTACGTGACTGTTATTACTTTTTTAGAACATGGGCAGGATTGAGGCAAGCCTTGTAAGCATGAAGTCTAAATCAGGCCAAAGAAAGAGTTGAAATCCCATCAGCTGCTTCTTCTGACTCCTGCTATTGTGTCTTCCTAGGCTTCACAATGCGGATTACTATATGCAGGAAGCCAAAAAGCTCAAGCATAAGGCAGATGCTCTGGTAAGTCTCCCTTTCACACTACCGGGATGGGTGGCTGATTCAGCAGAGAATTCAGATGCCGGAGAGGATTGCAACACATTTGTGAGCCTTATTAACGGTGCATTAAATTAGGCTGATTATTAGTATGCAGCACTGTTCATTAACAGGTATGCCCGCCGTGGGGACAGTAATGCAGGGAATTCTCTGGACCACCTGGCATCCAGTTTTGGTTGACACGGTGTGAAAAAGTTGTTAGACTCCGGAAAGAGTGCAGAGAAGAGCAAGAAAGAGGATTAGGGGACTGGAGGATAAAACATTTCAAGAACGGTTGCAGGAACTGGGTATGTCTAGTCTGATGAAAAGAAGGACTAGGGGAGACATGATAGCAGTCTTCCAATATCTCAGGGGTTGCCACAAAGAAGAGGGAGTCAAGCTATTTTCCAAAGCAACTGAGGGTAGAACAAGAAGCAATGGAGGGAAACTAATCAAGGAGAAAAGCAATCTAGAACTAAGGAAAAATATCCCGACAGTTAAAACAATTAATCAGTGGAACAACTTGCCTATGGAAGTTGTGAATGCTCCAACAAGGGAGGTTTTTAAGACAAGATCGAACAACCATTTGCCTGACATGGTAGAGGGTTTCCTGCCTGAGCAGGGGGTTGGGCTAGAAGACCTCCAAGGTCCCTTCCAACTCTGCTATTCTGTTGCCATCAGAAAGCTCAAAGCTGCACATAGCAGGAAACCAACCACATCTTCATTGTTGAACGAGGCAGCCTTGAGTAAGCGTCAAGAGATACTGGGTGGCCCAGTAGGGTAGCAATAGCATTAGCAATAGCAGTTAGACTTATATACCGCTTCATGGGGCTTCCAGCCCTCTCTAAGCGGTTTACAGAGTCAGCATATCGCCCCCAACAACAATCCGGGTCCTCATTTCACCCACCTCAGAAGGATCAACCCTGAGCCGGTGAGATTTGAACCGCCGAACTGCAGATAACAATCAGCCGAAGTGGCCTGCAGTACAGCACTCTAACCACTGCGCCACCTCGGCTCTAGAGGTGGCTTTGGGTAGCCAAAGCCTACGCAAGCCACCCAACAGAAGCGGCGCAAAACAGATATCAGTGACTAAAATCACATCTCGCGTTAAGCTCTGATTGGTTTCTACCATAATTTCTGGCAGAAGTTGAATGGTTTCTGGCCTAACATGTTAAAACTGTAAAAAAGAAAAAAAAAAAAAACAGTTAATAGCAATAGCAATAGTTAGGCTTATCTACCGCTTCATAGGGCTTTCAGCCCTCTCTAAGCGGTTTACAGAGTCAGCATATTTGCCCCCAACAACAATCTGGGTCCTCATTTTACCCACCTCGGAAGGATGGAAGGCTGAGTCAACCTTGAGCCTGGTGGGATTTGAACAGCTGAACTGCTGAACTGCAGTGCTGCATTTAACCACTGCGCCACCTCGGCTCTTCAAGTTAATAAGGTGTCTCCCTTATTATTCACATGTATTTTCTTCCTCGTACTAAAAATTCTAATTTGGTCAACATTGTTTTGGAGATCTGGGGGGGGGGGGGGGCATCTTAAGTTTTTGGGGCGTCTTCTGCCTGTTTCAGGATGTTCTCCACACCAAGCAAAGCTGCAGCGGCTGCCCTTGGTATATGAATTCAGGTAGTCCTCGACTTACAACAGTTCATCTAGTGGCCGTTCAAAATGACAATGGAACTGAAGAAAGTGACTTACGACCATTTTTCGCGCTTATGACCATTGCCGCATGCCCATGTCACGGGATCCAAATCCATGTGCTTGGCAACTGACTCGGGTTTATGGTGCTTGCAAGGCCCCAGAGTCACAGGCTTCCCCAGTCCTTCTGGCAAGCAAAGTCATTGGGGAAGCCAGAATCATTTAACAACTATCATACTAACTTAACCGCTATCATGATTCATTTAACAACCGTGGCCAAGAAAGTGGATCAAAAGTCGTTGAACAAACGTCCTGCTTAGCCACAGAAACGTGGGGCTCCCTTGAGGTCGTAAGTCGAGGCCTATCTGTATCCAGATTGGGAAGGAAGGGGCACCCAGAGAGCTACAAAACAGCAAATGCGCACAAGGGTTCAGATTTCTAGTGGAACATGGCGCTCTTCACCAATCTTGGAAGCCAACCGGAGCTTCCTTTCAAATCCCTTTTATTTTTCAGCTGGAAAAATTTGGCAAAGCAGTGAATTATGCCGACGCGGCGATCTCCTTCATCGAATGCGGGAATGCTATGGAGCGCGATCCATTGGAGGCGAAATCTCCGTACACCATGTACTCGGAGACGGTGGAACTTATCAGGTGAATGCCTTTTCTGTGACTCTACGTACAATTAGAAGGATGATTAGGGGACTGGAGGCTAAAACATTTGAAGGAACTGGGCATGGCTGGTCTAGTGAAGGGAAGGACCAGGGGAGACAGGATAGCAGTATTACTCTATAAAACCTTAGTAAGATCACAGCTAGAATCCTGCATCCAGTTTTGGGCACCACACTATAAAAAAGATGTTGAGACTCTTAAAAAATGTGCAGAGAAGAGCAACCAGGATGATGAGGGAAATGGAGGCTAAAAGATACGATGATTGTTTGCAGGAACTGGGCATGGCTGGTCTAGTGAAGAGAAGGACCAGGGGAGATAAGATAGCAGACTTCCAATATGTGAGGGGCTGCCACAGAGGGGAGGGGGTCCAGCTATTCTCCAAAGCACCCAAAGGCCAGACAAGGAATAACGGATGGAAACCGACCAAGGAGAGATTCAACCTAGAAATAGGGAGAAATTTTCTGACAGTGAGAGCAATCAACCCATGGAACAGACGTTGCCTTTGGAAGTTGTGGGAGCTTCATGACTGGAAGCTTTCAAGAAGAGGCTGGAAGGCCATCGGTCAGAAGTGGTGTAGGGTCTCCTGCTTGGGAGAGGTGGGGTTGGACTAGATGACCTCCAAGGTCCCCTCCAACTCTGTTCATCTGCATCGGTATCTTTTTGGGTCAATGTCTATGGAGGCTCTGAGGCATCCAGGTCCAAGGGATAATTGATGGAAACTGATCAAGGAGAGATTAAGCCTAGAATTAAGGAGGAACTTTCCGACAGTGAGAACAATCAACCCATGGAACAGGAGTTGTCCTCAGAAGTGGTGGGGGCTTCATCACTTGAGACTTTCAAGAAGGGATTGGACTGCCATTTGTCAGAAATGTTGTAGGGTCTCCTGCTTGAGCGGGGGGGGTGGTGGACTAGATGACCTCCAAGGTCCCTTCCAATTCTGTTAATCTGCTAAATCTGTTAAAGTTGCTTCGTGTGTTTTTAAGGATCATTCTGCCCTTGTTAATGGTTAATCCAAGGCCTCGTCAACTCAGAAGATATCATAATTAGTCCTTTCTTCCATTTTACAAACGCCATGGAAAATTTATAATTGACGGACCCTGTTCTTATAAATTAGCCCTGTTAGGGGATAATAAGGGTGTAGTATTATTTGCAGTATTGGTATAATTAAAATTGAAATGCAGTGGATGGCACTTAAAGCATCATAATTTCAGTCTTGGGCTGACACATTTATCTCGGAAAGAGTTAGTTTGATCGTTCCAAATATTAAAGGGAGACCGTTGAGGTCTCGGTTATAAATCCTGCCTTTTTAGAGTTTATCAATTAGCCGTAAAATAATTGTCCCAGAATGAATTTTGGCAGATAAGGGCTTCAGCTTACAAACATTTGTTTAGATATGACCAGAAAGAAAGAGAGAAGAGCAGAAATGCCTTCGGTTTATAGTCAATAAGAGTGTTTTTATTGTTGTGGTCCACCAGTGGCCAGCAAAGCTGGCAGCAGACTCAGACAGTGAGGAGGTTGGGGAGGAAGAAGGGCCAGTCCCGGAGTCTGGGGAAGGCTCTGAGGAGGGCTCTGTGTCGGAGGCAGAGAGGGGGCCAGGGCCGTCTGACAGTTATCAGCTGCCTTCGGAGTCAGACATCAGTGGGGCAGAAGAACAGCTGGAGCCTGTTCCCAGTGTGCGCATGCGCAGAGTTGCCAGGAGAAGGGAACAGCTAAAGAACAGGGGTCGACTTGGGAGTAAGGCCACAGGTGGACGATGAATGGCCCTTCCCAGAGGAAATAAAGAATTTGCAGGAGACAATTAATTTGCTTCATTGGTTTGTGACTCTCCGAGAGTCTTTGCCAAGTTTTGCAGATCTCGGCCTGGCAGCTCTCCAAGCCAGATAAGGTCTGTGACTGCAAATCCTCCCTTGAAAGACTTTGCTGGAGGTGAATGGGCAGAATTCCCAGCCAATTAATAAAAGGGGTTTTTGTTGGGACCAGGAATTTGCTTCATGCTCTCGGGAAGCCTCGGTCAGAACATGTATATTTATTTATGAAAAATATCTCTATAGTGTCACCAAGAAGAAAGTTCTCTCCAAACTTGGCAACTTTAAGACTTGAGGACATCAAGTCCCAGAATTCCCCAGCCAGCATAGATTAAAAAGAAGCTTCCACAACCAGCTTATCATAGTAGTGATGGATGTGACAGTGCAACTGGTGTGGTCAACACACTGCCGTTCACCTACACTCCACTATTTCCTAGTAAATGAAGTTGCTGGAATACCTTAAAACTTTCTTATGCGAGAGTGAATTCTATTACTTATTCTTAACATAAGCACTGTGAAATTGTATTAACGCTCAGAACAATGATTTTTATGGGAGGATGATCTGATTTTCGGAAGGCTGCGCAGGGAACATGGGAGTGAAAAGCTCCAGAGAAGTGAGGTTGAAGATAGATAAAGATGATAGATAGATAGATAGATAGATAGATAGATAGATAGATAGATAGATAGATAGATAGATAGATATAGATAGATAGATAGATAGATAGATAGATAGATAGATAGATAGATATAAATGATGGATGGATGGATGGATGGATGGATGGATGGATGGATGGATGGATACTGGTAGATGAGAGATAGATGAGAAAGAGGGGATGGATGGAGAGAGAGAGAAGAAATTTGGGATAGATAGATAGATAGATAGATAGATAGATAGATAGATAGATAGATAGATAGATAGATGGATACAGGTAGATGAGAGAGGGGGGATGGATGGAGAGAGAGAGAGAGAGAAGAAAATTTGGATGGATGGATGGATGGATGGATAGATGATAGATAGATAGATAGATAGATAGATAGATAGATAGATAGATAGATAGATAGATAGATGATAGATGATAGATAGATAGATAGATAGATAGATAGATAGATAGATAGATAGATAGATAGATGATAGATAGATAATCATTAGAAAGAGAGAGAGAGACAGACAGACCATCAGACAGATAGACAGCAGAATAAGAAGCAACGGATGGAAACTAACCAAGGAGAGAAGCAACCTAGAACGAAAGAGGAATTTCCTAACAGGGAGGACAATTCGCCCGTGGAACGCCTTGCCTTCAGAAGTTGTGGGGGCTCCGTCATTGGAGGTGTTAAGAGACTGGAGGGTCCCTTGTCTGAAATGGCACAGGGGCTCCTGCTTGAGCAGGCGGTTGGACCAGAAGACCTCAAGGTCCCTTCCAGCTCTATTCTGATTGAGTGGAGATATTTCTCGCACTGTGTTTATCGGGGATGGCAGCTGCTCTCTGGAAGGGCAGTGGGTGCCCTGCTGCTTGTTGACAACCCTGAGGTCTTTCAGTTGTGCCCTGGGCACCACCGTTGTTCCTTGATGCCACCGGTTCAACCTCTGCTCTTCCATCCTCTCTCTGAAGGTACGCCATGAGATTGAAGAACTTCACAGGGTCTTCTGCCACGGAAGGAGACAAGAAACTGGCTGTCCTCTGGTGAGACATTGCCTTCTTTCTCAATTGCCTTGTTATTAAAGCTGGTTAAAGCCTCCACTGAAGACCAGAACTGAGAGTCTTCTAACTTCTCTCTCTTCCCTCCTTGCCATTTCTTCCTCCCCTTTTCTTCCTTCCTTCCTTCTTCCTTTTTCCTTCCTTCCATTCCTTCTTCCTTCCTTATTTCTTTCTTCCCTTCCTTTCCCTTCCTTCCTTCTCTTTCTTTCTTTTTCTTTCTTTCGCTATATTGTCTCTTGTCTCTTTATAAAAACTTGTAATAAAAATCATTTTAAAAATAGGCCAGTGCTCACACAGTGTGGTTTTCCGTTGTGGTTGGTGCCCACAGATCACATCTTTGGGAAATAACGTCAAGTTTGTGTTTGTGTGTGTTTCCAAATTACTATAGCTACCGCTGCTTATCCCTTCTCTATCTGAGAATGTTTAAACTGAAGAAGGATCACGCAATGAAGTATTCCAGATCCTTGATGGAATATTTTAAGGTAAATGACATTGAATTGCTTTTTTATGCAGAAAAGGAAGGGGGGAGAAAGAGAGGGAGAGGAAGAGAGGAGAAAGAGAGAGGGACAGGGACAGGGACAGAGGGGGAGTGGGAGGGAGAGAAGAAAGAGGGAGGGAGAGGGAGAAAGAGAGAGAGTGGAGAGAGAGGGGGGACAGAAAGAGAAGAGACAGAGAACAAGAGAGAGAGAGGAGAAAAAGGGAGAGGAAGGGAGAGGGACACAGAGAGAAAGACAGAGACAGAGAGACAGAGAGGGTAATTCCATGTTTTTGCAGCTGGAACACAACAGTTTGTGGCTGTGTTCAGCCATCAAAGGTTGTGAAGGATGCAACCTTGTCATTAAGGGTGTGGGAGGGGAAAGTGGTAGGAGAGAGTGGGGTGGATTCTCCTCCAGACATTCCTTCAAAGAAACCATTCCCCGAAGTCAAATAAAGGATGACTAGTTTGGATACAGGATTTTTAATTTTTTTGCAAAAAAAAAAAACCTTACTTTAAGACCTCTGCCACAACACTTGGCTCCAGAATTTTTATAAAGCGGATGTATGGTGTATTCAGTTTAATTGGCCATCCGGACAGGAAATGCCACCCTACCAGTGATTTTTCACGTGGCCACTTTTGCAAAAAACATAAAATAGATTCCCATGTCTCTGTGTTGTGTATGTAAATATATTGCCATAGATACCTAACACTGGGAAACATTAATGCTCAGGCTAAAGGGCTTTGAAAGGTAACACACTGCATTTGTGGGCTCCTGTAACACCACCTGTTGGATTTTTAAAAATGAAAATGGTTCTTTGGTTTGCCACAGCCATTTTATGCTTTCTTCCACTTCATTGGAGCCGAGGTGGCGCAGTGGTTAGGGTGCAGTACTGCAGGCCACTTCAGCTGACTGTTATCTGCAGTTCAGGGGTTCAAATCTCACCGGCTCAAGGTTGACTCAGCCTTCCATCCTTCCGAGGTGGGTGAAATGAGGACCCGGACTGTGGGGGCAATTTGCTGACTCAATTTGCTAAAAATCTGTAAACCGCTTAGAGAGGGCTGAAAGCCCTATGAAGCGGTATATAAGTCTAATTAATAAATAAAATAAAATAAATTGGCTCTCTCTTTCATTTTCTTTTAACAGAATTCATCCAAAGTTTCACAAGCCCCTTCTCCTTGGGGAGGCAAGTAAGTATCTCTCATTATTTTGGGGAATTGTAAAATGGGATATCGGGAAGGGGGAACATTTTTTGGCCCAATCAAGATCAGTTGTTAGATTAAAGTTAATGTTCCATGGGGAACATTAGAAAAAGCTTTCTATTCTGAAGAGCTGTAGTGGTGCAGCGGTTAGAGTGCAGCATTGTAGGCGACTTCTGCTGACTGCCAGTTGCCTGCAATTTGGCAGTTCGAGTCTCACCAGGCTCAAGGTTGACTCAGCCTTCCGTCCCTCTGAATGGTAAAATGAGGACCCAGATTGTTGGCAGCGAGAGGCTGACTCTGTAAACTGATTAGAGAGGGCTTTAAAAGCACTGTAAAGTGGTATATAAGTCTAAGTGCTATTGCTATTTTCCTTCCTCCCTCCCTTCCCTTCTCCATCCATCCATCCCAGCTGAAGGTTGACTCAGTCTCAACCTGGAGCCGGATATAAGTCTGAGTGCTATTGCTATTATATGGATTGATAGATCCCACATCCTCCTTCAACCCAACTGAAGACCATAAAGGAGATGGTTAGGAAGGGCCACACCATTCATTCCAGGAGGACAAAAAAAAACCTTACGATCAAAGTTAATGTCTGCTTCTTCCCACCAACGGTGATTTCTTCAATAATAAAAGCCAATAATTATTTCACAAATATAGCATAACCGTTGTTACTAAACTGGAAGCCTTATGGTGCTTAAAGAAGAACATCTTCACCCTGTTGTTTTGCTCTAATTCAGTGCAAAAGTAGCTGGTTTCAACCCTAAAGCTCGATTTTATTAACCACATACATATTTGGATCTTGCACACCCGGAGCGTGCCACTTGCACTTATTATCAGGCGGGGCTGCACACGTTGAGATCACCCAAGCTGAACACAGCCTGTCTACCATGAATAACGCGCCACCAGGAGCGTCTGAGACCATAAAGAACAGGAGGTATTGTCACAACAGAGTCATCCATCATGCAGGGCAGATGCTGAGGTAGACAGCGAAGGGAGCCACGGTAGGGTAAGAAGGACCATTTGTTTTCCATCCTTGATGGCTTTCCCTTGAACTCTGAGCCAAGGATGCCTCTTGCGGGAAGCAGGTGAGTAGGAAGAAGCTTCTCCATCAGAACCCTTGAGATAACATGGATCTGGTTCAGAGCAATGTTGCCTGTTGGCCAAGGCGTTTCATCTCCCGAAGTGACCAACTCAACACTGACCAAAACTGGATGCCGTATTCCAAGTGAAGGCATATTGAAGTGGTGTTAACACTCCACATGATCTTGATTCTATCTTTCTATTCAGTGGGTAAATCAAATACCTCTGAAGTCTCATCCACATTATACGGATTTTTGGAATTTTGATCAGCTTCAAATGCATATCTAAAAAGAAAATCAGTTACTGAAGTCTGCCTTGAATGTAAAATTCTGCTTAGGGGGCAGCCACACCATAGTACTCTAAGCTGGCAGGTGTTTTCCTAATTGTTGGTGTTAAAAGAAAATCCATGTGGGAGGATCACAGAGCACCAAGTAGATAACTTAAAAGGCAACTTCATAGAAAACGCTATCCGGGTGATTTGATGGCAAAGAATTTAAAAGCGCTAAGAATGCCGGCAGAAATATAGGATTAATGTTGTATGTGATGCCTTCTACCACCCATGAAGGGGGTTTAAGAATAGTTTATAGGGAAAGGGGCTAAGCTATTGAAGCAAATTGAATTTTTCTCCCCGTCAATTATTAGTCAATAATTCAGGCTGTTTCCTAGGAGGGATGAGAAGATCACACCATGTTCAGCATCCTTTGTTCTAGGATTATTCTATTGTTTTCCTGCTCCGCCCCAGGAAAGTTGTAATTCCAATTCTTCCTTTACCAAAATCATTTTTTTTTTAAATGATAATGTAGCTCCCCCCAACACTTCAATTCTATCATAATCATAGGGCTGGAAGGGACCATGGAGGTCTTCTGGTTGAACCCCCTACACAAAACCTCACAATAGTTCAGAGACGAGAAGAAGAGAAAGGGAGGGAGGGAGGGAGGGAGGGAGGGAGGGAGGGAGGGAGGAAGGAAGGAAGGAAGGAAGGAAGGAAGGAAGGAAGGAAGGAAGGAAGGAAGGAAGGAAGGAAGGAAGGAAAGAAACATCACTCTTTTTCCTGGCTAAAGGTAGCCTTGAATCATGATCTCCCCAGTCATAAACCAACACCCTATTCATGATACCATATTGCTTCTCTCGTGACTTTTGACAAGAAGGCCGGTTCTCCATCTCCTCCTCATCTCAGTTGGTGGAAATCACATCAACCTGTGGTAGCAGTTCCAGTGGTGAAGCAACCTTTGTGATAACTCCACAAAAGTGGTCGATGGAAGAACATCACACCAACAATCATCTTCCCCATGGCCAATGGAAGAAAAGGAGATTTATTAACAGGTCCCAAAGTAGGACTATTTTTAACCCTTTGCTGAATAGGCCAATTTTTGAAGGAGAATTTCGAACTGAGATGGGACGGATTAAATGCCAACTCCATCTATGTTTTGATACTAAGCTAGACTGAAAAAAGTCATGGATACTTTAGAGAAAAGACTACATGCTACGTGCTTAGCACGAATATTTTGATCCCCACTGCCCTGCTGTCATTCTTCTTCTTCTTCATCATCATCATCCTAGGTAAAGGTTCCCCTTACACATATGTGCTAGTCATTCCCGACTCTAGGGGGCGGTGCTCATCTCCATTTCAAAGCCCAAGAGCCAGCTCTTGTCTGAAGACGTCTCCATGGTCATGCGGCCAGCAACGCTGAAGGCGCACGCAACACTGCTCCCTTCCCATCAAAAATGGTCCCTATTTTTCTACTTGCATTTTTTACCTGCTTTCGAACTGCTAGGTTGGCAGAAGCTGGGACAAGTAACGGGGGCTCACTCTACTCCATGGCACTAGGGATTCGAATTGCCGAAATGCCGACCTTCTGATCAACAAGCTCAGCATCTTAGCCACTGAGCCACCACATCCCCATCATCATCACAATTTGACATTAACCCTATCAAATTTCACATCAGCTTTCTGAAGCAGGCTGTTGCGTTGAGAAAATTTTGGAGGGGTAAGATTAGCAAGCGACAGATGCTAAGTATTCAATCCGAAAAAAAATGAAATGAAATGGCTGAAAGAAAATGCACTTGTCACAATATCCAGCAGATTAATTGTCAAGCACAATGGAATAATGTTAATAAAATATGCAAATTAGATACAGCCTTTGGGCTGATGATTGGCTTCCGTAGGGAATCTTGGGATCTGAGAACATATTGCCTAGCTGGGTTCTTTTTTAATTTAGCAGCCTGAAAATAATCTTCACAGCATGAAGGGAAATTTGAAAGACTTTTAAGGGGTGGGGGGGACCTGAATCGTTTCCATTTGTCCTACTTCACGTTGGTGTTTATTAGTCAACCAAGCATAAAGAGTAAACAAATCTGACTGAAAATAGCGGTTAATCAAAGATTTCTCTTTGGAACACTGCCCCTAAATCACTTTGGGGTGTCCCGGTGAGATTTGGGGCTAAAAGAGAGGAATTTAGAGGAATTGTATATTTATTTGTTTAAAAGGGTGCTGAGGCCATCTTGAAAGCCCATGGAGTAAGAAGAATGCATTCCCACAAGCCTCTTAAAAGAGACCTCCTGAATCAAGAACCATCTTTAATAGTTAATAATTTGAGGTTCTTCCTGGGGCATCTGTGCTAGGAATGCCCAGGGAATTCTGGGAAATATGCTTCCTACTATCTCTTGGAGAGCCCTGATCTCTTCCACTCCAAAGAGGGAAATGGTGAAAAAAACGGGTTGAAGCTAGAGGTTCATCATCCATTTCTACAGACGGGAGGAATCGGGTGAAATGTATGTTTAGGCATAGTTAAATGTTTATGGAGATATAGTTGCAGTTTCTTTCTCTGACTTTTAGTTTCATGCTACAGTGCTAAAATAGAAGTAGGGAAGTCCATCCAACATTGGTTAGGTTGTTCCAAGGAATTACCAAGTGGTCTTCTTCACCGACCACTTCCAGTAACAGAGTAAGCCACTTGTATATCGGAAGAGAGCAAACCTCACTCCCTTGTAGCACTGATGATATTCCCTAGTTGGGTCGTGAAATGTCTGCAAGAAAACAGCCAAGGACAGATGTCACAAAGATACTTTTTTCCTAAAGGCAACTAGGCTTTCTTGGTTTTGAAATATTTTCACTTCACATTCAAGAAACCTTTTCAGTTCTGAAGAAGAAGGGAAGAACTGAAGTCTTGGATGAGAAGTGAAATGCTTTCCAAGATGCAGTTGAATTTTGGAAAAATCCGCTTTGGGGCCACCGTGAGTTGGGCGATTGAGAATCTCCATAGATATCTCCCTCCTCCTCCCCCCTCCTCCTCCTCCTCCTC